>NC_046642.1:11225055-11525055 GCF_900324485.2 Mastacembelus armatus
AAAATATTATTTTTTTTAACCATCATTTATATTTCATTGATGCTGTTTGGGTTGTGTCCTAGGTTCAACATTCACCAACTCACTAAGACTTTAAAGCCTTCCCTGATTCTCCTTACTCTTATTCAGCCTGTTGATATAGGTGCTAGAGTGTGTACATGTGTGCATTTCAGGGAGCAAAAGCCTTTGATTACCAAACTGCTTTTTCTCAGTGTGTTGTGCAGGCGAAAGCATCTCAGCGCTAATGACAAAATGAGGTTAACATTGAATTTCAGAGATGATGCGTTGCATCCCACTGGATATCCCAAAAGTCCTTGTCTTTTTTTTAAATGTTTTTTTTTTTATTGTGCTCCAGGAATAATGCAAACAAGCAGACGTGATTGTGTTCTGTGTCAACATGATGTGACTGCAGCCCCACCAATGTTTGTGGCAATAGACGGACCGTGCTGCCATGGGAAATCAATTCCATAGATGTCAACACGAACGTCTGAGATGGCCATTGTGAGGTGGGAATCGGCAAGGGTGGAAATGTTTACTTCGGCATGTGTGTTTTGTCTGTGACTTTTTTTTTTCTTTTTAAACATGTTACTGCATTCAGACCTTAATTTTTAATATGATCTATATAGATATGATTTGATAAATGGTATTAGTTTGTTTGTACTGATTGGTAGAATTCTCTGATGGAAAAATTCACCCTTTAGTCATCTGCTCCAAAGCATCCAGTGCCTTTAATTTAATGGCAGTTCTGTAGGTTTCTGGTTACCTTTCTTTTTTATTTTTTAAACATCAGACACTAAGACTAAGAAATCAATCATACAATTAAGTAGTAAGAACAAAATGTAAATAAAGCAACATATGTGCAGAATTGGAAACTTTTAGCTACTGTTTCCAGTGATGACACACACGTTTGGCATTCTCTCAAACAGCTTCATGAAGTGGTCACCTACAATGAAGTTCACACCTATGCAGAGCAATTGTTGGCTGATTTTGCTTCAATCTGTGATCCAACTTGGGTGAATGTGGAGGCTACTTCTTGAGATACAGCACTCCATCACATTCCTTTTTCATCAGATTTTACTTGGAGCTGTTTTTGGTGCAAAACAGATGAGAAAGTGTGCCATTGCAGAATGCTGTGATAGCCATGCTGGTTAAGTGAAATTGAATTCTGAGACACTGCCAACAGTTTTACCAGCAAAGCATCTACACTATACACAATCGCAACTTCTCCATGCTCCATGTAGTGGGAGCTACACACACAGATACCATCCATTCACGTTCTTTGAATTTTTTGTGTGACAAAGACAGTATTTGGAACCAAATATTTCAAATTTGAACTCATCAGAACAAAGTGGCGATTTTGACAGGGTAATGTACATTTCTTGGCCTAAGCAATTCTCTCCTTATTGGTTTCCTTCAGGAATCGTTTCTTTGCAGCAATTCAACCATTAAAGGCTGATTCACAATCTCTTCTGAACGGCTGATGTTAAAATGTGTCTGCTACTTGAACTCTGTGAAACAGGAATGTAGGCCCTAATCTTGAGGTGCCATTAATTGGTGATTTCTGAGGCTGGTACATCTAATGAACTTATCCTCTGCACCAGAGGTAAATCTTGGTCTCCCTTTCTGGGGGCAGTCCCTGTGAGAGCCAGTCTCATCACAGCATTTGATTTTTGAAGCTGCACTTAAAACTTTCAAAGTTATTGAAATTTTTCAGATTCACTGACTTTTATGTCTTAAGGTAATGGACTGGTGTTCCCCTTACTTGCTAGTTGAGCAGTTCTTGCCGTAATATGGATTACTACAATAGTCCCATAGGGCTATTAGCTCTATACCATCTCCACATAACACAACTGACTGTCTCAAACTTATGAAACCAAGAAATTCCACCATTTAACTTTAGGCAAGGCATACATGAGAACCAATCCACATGACTACTTCATGAAGCTGGTTAAGACAGTAACAACAGTGTAGAAATGAAACAGTGGCTACTTTGAGGAATCCTACATAAAAACTTGGCTTTTACATTTTTTTTGCTATGTACTTACCATCCATTCAACCGTCATCTATACTGCTTATCCTGTACAGGGTCACAGGCAGGGCTGGAGCTGATCCTAGCTGACACTGGGTGAGAGGTGGGGTACAGTCTGGACAGATCACCAGTCTACAGGATTCTTGCCATCTGGGTATATATTTTATTTTTTATTCTTATATATGTGTTTAACATAAGTCTCCAATCTAGAAAAAAAAACAAAAAGATATATATATATTTTATATTAACTGTCCTAAAAAGAAAGATTTTCACTCCATTCACTGATTAAAAACCTAAAGAACAACCTTCTAGTCAAGTATTTTTGTTTTAAATACATGATCAATTTGGGTAATGTGTATAATCAGTGCAATCAGCACATTTTAGTCCTAAAGTAGTCAAATAATTGTCCATATACATATCCAAATGATTTATCTATAACCTTCAATATGAATCACATTTGACACTTCATGTATACTTTGCTCATGAATGGACCCTTACTCTCATTGATTATACATCTCAAAGAATGACTTTTTAACTTCTCACTGTGATAATGATGATGGTTAATCAAAGTAGCATAAATGAATTCAGGCAATCAATCATCATTTTGTGAATCGCTTCACAGAAAAGCACAAAACGCACTCAAAAAATACAACCAAGACACACATAGCAGATGTTCCTACAGCTGTAATCCCTTCCAGCAACAGAAAATGTTCATTTAGCTGAATTAATTGAATACCACCGTTTATACTAACTGCATTTCAATTGCTTTTGATGGAATCCCATTGAGTCCTTATTGTAGACATCTTTGGGAATATGAATAGGATCAAATAAACCTGGAATATCTTGAAAGTGCGAAGATTTTAAGATATCTGCCTTAACTATTAAATGAATCATAAGAATAATGAAATCTTTTTTGACACAGTGGTTAACATGAAATAAGTAATTGAAGCACAACAGTTGTATAATGAAAATTTTAAATTGTCTAGTAATATTTTCATCTCCTTGGTCCCTGTACTAAACCTCCATTGTTTTAAAATGCATCAATGAGCCACACTGCTGCACTGAATGACACATTCCTTCATTACCATAAACAGGGGCAGGGAATTTATTTATTTTTTTCTATTTTAGTCAATCAACAAATACTGTCCTGGAAGTGGAAATGGAGGTGTTTTAGGAATTAATACAGCCTTAAAAAAACAAAACAAAACAAAAAAAACATAATTGTAAGACCCACTTCTGTAAATTTGCATCTTCAGTAGGAACTAGTGGACTTGATGCTGAATGCAAGAGAGAGAGGGTAGAAAGACTGGAAATTGAGATTTGTGTGGCAATTAAGATGTTGCATTGATTTCTTTTGTCAGTCAATTTAGATAGTATTTGCTCTTATTTATCAAAACTATATTTGTATTCTTATTTTCTGGAGTTTTCAGGTAAAAAAAAAAAAAAATTAAATCAAAGTGACAGCCAAAACTTAAAACATATACGGAATAACGCCAGCTCACTTAAACCAAACAAGTTTTATTTAAATCACCAATGTTTCAGCCCGTCTAATCATTTTGAGGTAAAAATGATGATGGGAGTCAAGTAAATGGTTTCCAAAGTCTTGCAAAATACATGTGCTCATTCTCAATAACACAAATACTAAACTTGGTCAAGAGGATCTCATGCAATCCTGCAACTGACAATTGTTTGACACCTGTGAGAAGTCCACCAATCATTCTTTTGAATCTCGCATCTTCCTCCTCCTTTAACTCATGTACTGTGACAATAAACAAAATCTTATACATCCACATCATGAACCAACCCATGTACTTTCTCCCCCTGAAGTCCTTTTTGAAAAATGGCCTCATTAAGTCATACTCTTAGCAGCACAATCTTCAACATGATCTTTGTTAAAGCCTAACCCACTGTAGTAAAAGCATCATCATGCACACATGGAACTAGTCAACACTGCATTTGACCCAAATACTTAAAAGTATTTTATGAGTCTATGAACGAATGTACTCATCCCCCCATTGGTGGTATCTGCCAGCAATTATTTGGAGCAACCCCACAGGAAGAGCCATCTGTAGCTGATTTCAATTTCCACACACACACACAAGGGGATGTGTGCCTTAAAATCTTTAATTGAGATGGATTGGGTCATCCAATTAACCCTAACACACTTGGGTGTCCTTTGTGCAGCTGAAGCCTTTGCTTTAGGGTATTGTCAGAAATCTTTAAGTCACCACAGAACTAGTACACCTGTCCTCACTGTCTTTATAAAGCTTAATTGGGTTGAGCATTACCTCAATCAAAAGGCAGCTTTTTTTCACACTTTTTCCCCTTCCCCTTTACAGAGATGCTGTGAGAATGCATGTGCTAACATATATATGATGACAAGCGAAGCATTGTGGTGTGAAACAAATTCATCTGCCAAGAAAATAAGACTGTTGTTGATCAGAGTTTCAGATTCAGTTTTGTCAGATTAGATTTTCACTCTAATTTGCCTTGTTAGTTGATTTTAAACAAATGACTGTGTTGTCAGTAGCATACAATAAGATTATGCGCTGCTGCTTTGTCTGTCACATACATCAACTGTGACTTTTCATGTGTAGCAGCAACATGTGTCACGAGTGGTTGATATGCATTTAGGTCAGGCCTGTGTTCTACTTCTGCTGTGCATTTTTCTGCTGCAGTAAAAAATTCGTTTTGAAATAACTGGATTATAAACCCCTAATTCTTAAGTCCACGTGATTTGACTTTCCTACCAAACAGCTAGACAGTAAAACAACCCTTACTCTGACTTGAATATTTACATCAATGCAACTACAAATGGTGGTCTCAGAAGATTCATTAGAAAATCTGGCAAACGCAGAAAACAAAACAAACCCAAACAAAGTCTTCTTGTCAGTAAAAAACAAAAGGTCTGAATGAAAGTTTAAGTCACCACACCTCCCTTTTTCTTGAATTATACATAAGACCTGCCATATTTAATTGTTCGGGGGAAGTAAAGCAGGCGCATCTTTTGGGGCAATTTAATTTGAAACACAGTTCTTCAAGGCAAGGAGAGCAGCCAGAAGTCATGCAGAGAAAATGGTCTTAATTGTTTAATCCATATCAGTTATGCACCATATGGGAAAAATTACAGGTGCTGTGTGATGGGATAAACACTACAACTAAACAAATGTCTGAGGGGCAGTCTACACCAGTTTGTGTCTTTTAAGATCAATTTGTCTTGGCGTTTCCCCCCTCAGACCAGCTAATAATATGTGCATGAATTAAAGCAAAGCATTTCAGCTTTAAAGGCTCTGCAAAAACCTTAAAGTCTATTTGCCAATATCTCAGGCAGACTCTGTGAAAATGCATTGTTCAACTAGTCATTATTTTATTGTGGCCTCCAACATGACTTGCATGAATATGAGCCATGAAGCCAAGTAGTCAGTCTCACTGACAAACTTATTTTAAAGTCCTGTCCTGAACATATAGATTTGGTGCGGTTTGGGCCAAAAACCGGTGTGGTCCGACATTGTCCTGTATTAGAGAACACTGTATTAAAGGATATCACTATATTTACAGTTTCACACATTCTACAGAGCTAAGTATAACTGCAGTTCAACACTGAGCTAAGCTTGCAATTTTCATTATTAATTTTAAAAATATTGCACCACTGAGACTCTACCCTGTCTTACCCTTCACATACTGTACATACGCTGCCAGAGTGTACTGTAGCTTTCAGTAGGCAGTGTTCTTTAACCCCTGACAATGGACATTCTATCATCGGGATTTGAGACTTTTTATTCAATATGATTTATTTTGACCGAGTTAATGTGTTTCGCAAAAGGGTCACAATTATCATATCATTAATCATACTATAATTAGAGTCAATGGATTAATTGTGACACAAAACCTCTATTTCCTAAAGGAATTAATAACAGCAATGTAATTTTATAGTAGGGGAGTCATACTGAGACTATATGAATCTAAGTGGTGTTAGTCCCTGGTCATTTTTCTTATAATAGTAACTTTAATGTACTATATATCCTTTTGCATGTGTCTAGTTTGTTGCTAAACGGTTTCTTTCTTGGGTACAGGCCGTGCTCTGATCTGAGTTTTTCCATTGTGGAAGTCTCTGCACAAAGAACCATGAATGGGGAACATTGCCCTGTGGGTATACAATATCACTGTTGGTAGGCTATTGACAGATATAGTTTCAACTGTATGAAAGGTGTACTTTCAAATGGGAAGAAAATCAACTGACACACAAAATCTTTCAGAATTTGCCAATATTATCCTGCCTAGGATGTTTGAATATTGACCTTGTA
This sequence comes from Mastacembelus armatus, assembly GCF_900324485.2. Taxonomy (NCBI): domain Eukaryota; kingdom Metazoa; phylum Chordata; class Actinopteri; order Synbranchiformes; family Mastacembelidae; genus Mastacembelus; species Mastacembelus armatus. The sequence goes on from NC_046642.1 coordinate 11,231,386, forward strand.
GACTTGTAGATACCCTAAGAATGAAAAAAGAAAGGAAGAGCAGATATATATATAAAAACACTTTTTTTGTGCTTAGCTTAACCCCAGTATGCTCTCTGATTCTGATTCTGATGGTCTATAGACAGCCTTTCAATCTTAGTTGTTTTATTTCACACAATGACTGGAAAAAACAGACAAATACTGGTAATGAATTCAAGTCATGAGACAGTCACAAACAACACATCAGTTACTGGCAATGAAAAATACACAAGGATACGTTTTGCTTTTCTCTCTCTCTCTGTTTTTCCTTCTTTGACCAAACAGAATCATGCAATCTGCTCTTCAAACTCCCCTCCAATTCTTTGGCCTCAAAAAAGGTTTCGTTTGATAGCGGCAATCCTGGAAAGGTCACAGGCATCAAGAAAATAGACGGAATGAGCCAAGAGGATTTCAAGTTGTATTAATGAGGACCCCCTTGGCCAGCAACCGTCTTAGAGGTCAGGCCATCACCTAAAATGATAAAGATTTATCATGGGGAGGCAAGGCTGGTCAAAGTGTTCTCTTATCTCAGGCTCTGCCTTTTACAGCAGCAACCACTGTCAAGTGTCTCACATGGATGAAAGACTTGGCTACTCTCCACCAGTGTTGCAAACCTCCAGAAATATTCCAACGTCAGTAAATAATTCATTCCCTATATTTTGTACTCTTTGAGAATTTTTGAGGAGGTGCGAGTACATTGTGCCATGCTCCCGACACCAGGAGACCCTAACTCAAAAAAGGGGGCACATACAAAGCTAGCCACAGCTTGAGATTATCTTAGGGACATGTTGAAAGATTTATTTATTTCTTTTTATTAGTTTTCTGCTCAGTCTCTATGTGAAACTTTTTCAACTATACATAGAGTATTAAAATGAAAGATCTAACTGATTTGAATGCTTTGTTTGTGATAAGGTGGATGCTCAAATACAGATTGTATTCACTTTGCACCATTGTGTGAACGCAGAATTTGAATATGTAAGCCTGCAAATTTTAGCACTAACCTGAAAAAAGAAACTGGGTAAAAGAAAGTACTGTAAATCAAATTGTAGTAAACTATACTTTTTTCCTAAATTATTATATTTTGCATCATGTTACATATATCTTTGGAGCGATCTTAAATAAATCATGTAAGATGAATAATGCTCAGACCTTTCTGTTTGACATTCAGTATTGTATATGACTACATTATATCAGCAGGAGAACTGTTACAATAACACAGTGAAGCTACAAGCCAACTTCAAATAACATACAGCAGATCATGTATATGCATTTGTCTCCACTGAAAGAACCCTATGATGTTGGCACACCAATGGCCCCTGAAGAGAAAAAATGTTGATATGCCAGACATGAATTTCTGTTTTTACACTTTGAAGCCTTTTTGTAGATGGTCCTGTGTATTTACAGAATTTTTTGAAAGCTGCTTTGGAGAGAAACCTTTATAGCAAGTTTACTCTACAGTAATTTCAACCAAAAGGAAACTACATCAGGCTGGTTTGTTCAGGATAATCTAAAATTAATATACTCAAACCAGGAGCATGTGCATACTTACAGTGGCCAAAAATTAGACATTGTTTCCGTTATATTTCTTCTGTTGTTGTTCAGCATAATGAATTCAAGGCCTGTTTTTCTTCAGTCATATGGTTTTACTCTTTTTGAGGTTTTGAAGAAGAAATATTAGCAGATTGTCAGTCTCATATCAACAAGTTGCACATATTGGTGGCAGCAGTTAAGGTCAGATTTAACTGATTTTTTTGCTCAAGTCAAATTTTCCAAGGCATGTAGAAACCTCCTGGCCATTTTTACATTAAACCAGATTTTAGAACTATGTACTGTATGTGCTTGACCAGGAACAACTCTCCTCCGCTAAAGTCTTTTTTTTTTTTTTTTTTTTTTAAATGCATGCAATGCATTTTTTTTGTTAGAAAATCCATTTTCGATATTGGAGTTTTTGTATTTCGATGCCTTCTGTAGTTAAAGTAAATATTCCTGTGGGAATAGACAAAATTCTCCATGGATAAAACTAAAACATATCTCTTAATGAATATATGAATATCCCTTTGAGACCATTTTCAATTATGAGTAGAAATGGAGCACATTCAACTGATAGTATTTTTTTCAATAACTGCAGTGCTTTTCAGAAGAGACTGTGGTCAGTGTAGGTCTCTAGAAGCTGCATACATAGAGTTAAAAAAAAAACAACTAAAAAACATTTTGTGATGTAATTCAATTGTGAGCAATGTATTAAATAATCTTCCTTTTAATTCTTTTTTTTTTCTATTGATTGATTGATGTTAACAACTGTGCTGTGTGGCTTAAAAAGACTTGGGTCCAGTATCATTGTGGTGTCTTCCTCCTCACCAACCACATTTGTCTTGGAAATAGAGTTCAGCAGCAAGGAGCAGCCATTGCAGGCCACACCATCCGCTAAATGTTTAACTTTCCTAAAGGAGTCATTCAAAACAAGAACGGGAACTTGTCTATTGGGAAATACCTCCGGATTAGGGGGGCTGAAAGATTGAAAAAGTAATTTGAAAAATAATGGGCTTTTTAATGACTAAACCTATGGGACACCCAGATGTGCTCTTTGTTAATTTTCACTAGTGTAATGTAAAATTCCAACTGCTTAATTACTCTAGGACACACAAAGCAACTGGTTTTTAACGAAGCAATTATGGGAACAGCTTCTACTACATTGCACCATAGCTTCCATTCCCCACCAGCTCCTTCCTTGATGAACCACTACTTTCTGATACAAAGTTATCAAGCTCTTCATGTCTTAAGCAGTGATAGAAAATCCAGAGGATTTTTTTAATCAAAGGTTTATTTTGGCTCTGGAGCCTTCAGATCATTTGAATATGGCCTAATTTTCAATTTCTTACAGAATAAAATAACTTAATAATGAATATCTCATAAATAATGCCAATATTTACCACTAATCTCAGTTTTTCTGAAATGTCTTTTGCTTGGTGACAGGACTGTTTCTGAAATGTGATCATTGAGCCATTCTGAGAACATTTTTACCTTTACTTGCGATGAAATATTGTTAAAGAAAATATCTTCTGACATTTTTTTTTTTCTTCTATACATCAATAATGAAAACTACCCAGGCAGTATTAACTCCCCCCCCCCCATGAGAATAGCTGAGGAACAGCTGTTGGTAAATATCATTACAATATTACATGCTTTATTGGTTACTTTAATGGTGAAATATCAGATGTCCAAGCTCAAAAGACATTAACATTTAGAACAATCAATATAAGTTGCACATTTTACGAGAGACATTTTCCAGCTGATAGGGGAACTTGCGAGGATGCCTGAGGTGTCATTCATTAACAAATGCTGTAAAGATCAGTGTGATTTGTGGGCTTTTGGATGAGATGTGATCCACAGATGAACTTGTCATGTTTTTTAATCAGGTTTGCATTATCTGGATTTACATACATATTACAGTTTTTGGACATCCCATGCATACATACACATTGAGAGTACAAAGTGTGCCTCCGACATCAGTTTGTTTGTTATAAAGTTGTATTATTTTAGTTATTCATATGCTTCAACAACAAAACACAATATATTTATATTCTGATGGCAGTACCATCAGTGAAATTTAAATTTCATTACCATCCCTTTGTTTTACATCAATAGGAATGTCAGTGTAACCTTTTTAATAAGTTATACCCAAAGGTGCAGCACTTTCAGTGATATATCATTGTATTTGCATTTTTTTTCTTTATTTAACTTCCAATTGTAAAAATAGTGTTCACTCGATTTTTCAGAACATAAAAGTAATGGAAGGCACAAAAGAGAAGAAAAAAAGAGAAAGAAATCAACCCAGCTCAGCCACAGTCCAATTTCAAAAATTAAAATTGTGCCTTTGAGATGCAAATGCTCAAACAGTATCTTTCACATTGGATCTAAATTGCTAATGTACATAGTGTATAAGCCCAGTGTCCCTTTCAAGACTGGATATCTTCTGACACATGAAACCTGGTGGTGTATGTGTTGATCAAAGGGTCCAGCCATGTTATGCAGCTCTCCTTAGAGACTGACTAGTCATTGAGATGCACTGAAATATGCTTAATTTTTTATATGTTTGTTGTTTCATAGCACTAAACCTATAACTGTTCAACCTTCAAAAAGTACAGAAAAAAAATGCAATTTGGAAAAATGTCTATGGAAAATGCGTCTACTTGAAAAAGCTCTACAGAGTCACCACATACATTAAATTATTTGCGCTATTTCGGAATCAATGGCTGAAAGTCCTTAAGATTATTCTTCTCCTCAAAAAAAGTGCTAAAATTCATTCCCTAAAACAACCATTTTAAATGCAGGAGGTGTTTTTGTGACAGCAGGTTACTCCTTTTGATCCCATACAGGGTAGCACCTTGATAGACCAACTATATGGATTAATAGCACTAGTTACAACACCGCCTTAGGCCCCCTATATCTACGTTAACAGAGCCTATCCATTCCTGTCAGCTACTGGGGACTGATGGAATTGCAGGGGTGGCCGTGTATCCACACTGCAAATCATAAGCCCTCAGATGTCGTTTGAGCTGTATGACGGCGATTTTCATTTAAAACCAAATATATTACAGTGAGATCTATCAAACAAAGACGAATTTTCTCAGTAAAGATGTGTGTGTGTGTGCGTGTGTGCGTGCCCTGGACAAGGGGAATAGCTTTCCAGTATCTCCATTTCCAGTTAGTTGTCCAACACACACACACACACACACACACACACACACACACCTTATGAAGTCCAATCTGACTGATGCAAACGCTTGTCTTTGAGCACAATCTTCACAAGAGTAAGTGTATCTTAGCGGAAAGAAAGGCTGTGTTCCTGCCATAATCGATCATGTCACAATAGCTGATCTCTCCATCCAGATGTTGTGGAGACACCTGCTTAGTTTGAGAGACATGGAAACCTGTATTAACAGTAATATAAGAGTAATATAAGACTTACTGCACCTTTGATTAATTTTGGAAACATCATATTTTTCTACCACAAACAAGATGTCATATTCACCTGTTCATCATGGTAAAACATTAGAACTGTATCTTGAAAAATACATTTTAAGGCATGAATTCACTTTATTTTGAATAATATTTTGTGTCTGATGTGGTTTTTATTCAAAAAAATAATGTATGCAGTAATAAATTCTTAAAATTACATCTACTGCTAATGCACTAAAAAAAAATAAATCCAGAATCCATGAGAAAGCAAATATAGTTTTTATTTTAAAAGTTTAAAGCTCCCCTGTGGAGTTGTCTGGTAAACAAACAGAATTACTATTTACAGTCAGTATTACTCACCAAAACTCACTGTTTGTATCCTTGAGGCTTAGGAAAGTGTGGCATGCATTTACTTCCCCATAAAACATGTCAATTGTTTTTTGTTTTTTTTTTTTTGCATGGAGGGGACCATGAACAAGTTGTGCATTGGATGATGATTGTTCCAAGTTAGTTGTGATTTCACAAAATATATAAAATATATATATAATAACATCTGATTCCCAAATTTAAGAGGAACACAGAGAAATGTTCGCTCTCTGGCCTTCAGTTGTCAAACTCTGCATATATCTCAATTTGTACAGTGAAGGTCAAGCACGCAAGTGAAGGAACAATGAGTGAAGAGGGCCTATAAAATTTCAGATGGTTTATGTTTGGTCATAGTTAAGTAAGACATTTTTGGCTAACAAATGTAAAACTCACTCATTGTAGGAAATGGGTTGTCAAAAGTGAAGACAGTTGCATCCACCCCTCCAACACCCTGCTGCGGCACTTACTTGTCTCTGCACTGCAGGCTACAGTCAAGAACAGTACAGCTACACTCAGGCAATTCTTACTTGCTGAGGAAATTTATTTCTTGCACTCTTCATGTGTGGAGCTGGTGGTATTGTGCTCATTTCACAATATTTCAATATTTCAAGAGACTAGGCCCTCAATTTAGTCAAATAAAAGTCATATTCTAGAGAGATTTTGATGTGCACTACAGCTAAAACTGCTATGCTGTCACCTTGCTGTGCCTCAGTAAAGACAACCTGAGCAGCATGTTGGGCTAGGATGCTGTAGATTGATGTTGAAAATGCAACACATGACATGATATGCAAGATGCATGGATGACAGAAATGATTTAAATCTAAACCTTTTCACATCACAGGCTCATTAATTATCATAACCATCCAGTATGGTGCAGTACTTTGATTCTGACAGTGACTTATGGTTCGTTTTGTGGTGATAAGATGAAAGATCGCACACAGCCCCTCTGTAAAAACTGCACAATCTCTCTCTAACCTTTGCTGAAATGTTCAAATAGAACTGCTTTCAAGTAAAATGTCTCTGAGCAATGTGATAATGTTGATCACGAGAAGCCAACTCCTGCAGTGCTGATGGCCAACTGTATTTAGCAAAATCCTAATTAAAATGGTAACATTATTACACTTCAAGGCTGCTACAATGTAAGCATCTTGACAGAAAAGAAGGACACCTTGAAAGAGGAAAATAGAAGACAATATTCACTTCTGTCAAGTTGCATATTTTTCCCTTTGCAACTAATAATGACAAGGTTGCTCTTTGATGCAGGTGAGACAGTTTTTCATTTTCCACTGACTTTAAATTCCAGGTATTTAATCCTCACTGGAAATGCTAAGCTTTGAGTATGTTACCCCAACTGTTCTTCAGAGTTCAGTGCCTCAGGAGAGTTGAGCAAATCTAAAAAACAAAATGTTAGAAATTATTTCCTTCTTGTTGTTTTGGGTTCAGCTCTTGTTTTCTCAAAAGTTGGCAGCTGGGGCTTGTGCTCACCTCTCAGTGTGAACGTGACTCAAACCCCCAGCTGGGGTGTGAGTAGAATCCAGAATGAGGAGGACCTCAGTCTCTGCTGTGATTATGGAGTTGTGCAGTCAGTAAAATCATAAACATATCTGTGCACGTTGTGCGCATTCATGCTTGAACATATTCATATGCAACCGTGCGCATGTGTCAAAAGACCAGCATGTTACATGTGCGCACACTCATTCACACTTAGATTCACAGAAACAGAGACAAATGTCGGCTCATGCACATTAACAAAGCATGGCAGCCAACAAAGCAACAAACAAAAATGAGATTTCCACACAAACCATCTTACATGCCCTCTCAGTAAAAAGCAGACATTCAGCATTTACTCAACAACCTTATCTACATTCGCACATTACTGTACTTTCTCTATGTGACAAACAGATTTTTATGTATACTGTATGAACACTTTGGAGGCTGAAACTACTCTTACACTACAAGGAAGATTTCATAACATCTCCTAAGAATGTCATTCAAACCTTAGTTAAAAGTTTTATTTTTACCCTAAAGATCTATGTGCACAGCAATGTAGTATTAACAATGAAAAACTACACTTATGGCTGATACTTTCAAAGTCTTTAATGAGCCAGACAATCAAAGATACAGTTCATGATAACCAACTTAAGCCTTATATCCAAATTCTGTCTATAAGGGTGATTTGAGGTGAGATCAATCAACCCAATCTGCCCACTGTAATGGTTGATGAGTCTTTGATTTAAGAGCTGTAATTGGTTTCCAGTAGTGTGCTGTGTCACTTTTCTATTCTCTAGTAGTCCACGTGTACAGTTTCAGGACATGGCTGCTTGTCACAAGTGCAGGCTTGACTGGACAGGGAAGAAGATATCCACTAGAGACACAGCAGCTCTTCTGGCATGGCTTTCTGTCTGTAATGGCCTCCATTCACAGGCTCTTCATGAAAGATTTTACATGGAAACTCCAAAGGCTAATTGGCCCATGGAGATCAGGCTTATTGTTAGTTCTGCATGGCTTCCAGCAGCCATGGCTGCCATATGAGTGCCTAATCACCATAGGGCTCCACACCTGACTAAACAAAGAGCACTTTTCTTAATTCTTAAAAAAAAAAGTCTCTCATCCTTTATCTTTTCTCTTGTTGCTCCACATTCCCTCTCTCTGTATTTTCTGCTGTCTCTTATCTCTAAGGTTTAATAACAGGTCAGGCATTATGGTATTAATACTTATGGATTTTATTTTAATTAAACCATACACCAAGCATGAATGCTCAAAGCCAGTCATCAAATGCCTCCGCTAAAACCCGAGGTCAGTCAGATTACTTATGCAAAGTATTGTTACCATGTAAACACTATGTTTCATTGCTCTTGTGGAGGCGGCACAAAATGTAAACTTCTGTTTTTCTCAAGAAAACGTGTTTGTCGTATCCGAAAGTTGTACATATTGCTAAAAATATGTAGCTAGGGATATCAGATACTGCTCACCTATTTACGGTGGACTCAGTTCCATTACCTCTAATTACCCTATAAATGAAGACATGATGGCACGTAGTAACTGGCCGTAATAAGCTGCTTTCTCTACAGGGAAGCTGCTTTCAGCAGCAACCTGTGATGACTCAGAAAAAGTGAAATTCCTTAGAGGCTGAATAAAAATCCACCACCATATAAAAGGTTTGTAAAATGTCATTGAGCTTTAATATCCCTGTCTGTCATTTTGATTTGAATACACACCTGATTGCTCCATGTTGATAAAGCATTCAACCGCTCCCATTGTAAAGACACTGCAGTTTGCATGAGCTCAGCTCCTGAAGTGGGCAGAAGTATTTTTTGTGTGTGTGTGTGTGTGTGTGTCCTGATGTGCCATCACAACATTTCTAATGTCTGCAATCTTTTAGTGTAAAATTGCGTCCTGTTTTGATAAGGTATTTTTAAAAGAGTCCAGTGCAATTTGACAATATTATAAGCTATTTTTGGTCTCAATGGCTTCACTTAAAGCAAGTAAATATATCTTGGAAGAAGTGATAAAGACCATTAACTATTTTTCTGAGTAAGAGGCTTGAATATAGACCTGATTATCATGTTTTCACCCCCTGCAATTCAAGCTGCAAGCTAAAAATCTACAGCCAAGCTCAATCGTGCACCAGCTAAAATGTGACTGTGTACAAGAAGGACTGGGTGTTGATGTCTAATAGCAGCTGAGTCTGCCTCCTTACTAATTAATGAGAGATTTGTTGTTTTCATATTATATGTTAGTGGATCATAAGACATGCAAGAGACAAGAGGGGGCTTGAACAGTTAAGAAGCTCATTATGTGATGAGGCTCCATTTAGAAAGGCTACATTCTGCAGGAAGAGGTATGTTTAGTACTTCTTTAACTATTGATGACTCACTCACTAGCCCCACTGATCCATGTATAATTTAATCAGCACTGCTCTGATATAAAATCATTAGTATTTGATACAAATATTTCTAAAAATGGAAAAGAAAGTCTTAAAGGTGAAAAGTATACCATGAGTGTTATATGTAGTTTTTTTTTTTTTTTGAGTGACTGACTTAAACAGTAGAAAGGGGATTTAAATTATTTTTATGGTTGCTTATATTGAGAGAGTTTCATAAGTAATTTTAGTTCTTATTTTGTACAGAACAAGACCTTATACTGTTGTTGAAAATATCCCTCCTCAACCTTTCCCATCTTTGTTTGATCCCACGCTTGTTGGCTTGACTTTAGTTAACAGCAGATGTAGCACCGCTGTGTGGCTTGCTATGAGCAGCCTGAGGTCACAGTTTGAACAAAGATTGCAGGACAAAGAATAGAGACTGCATGATCAAAAAGTGTCCAAGTGTACGTGCCTCGATTACATTCAATCAGAGATACAAACTCAAAAGCCAAACAGTATGAGACGTTTATCACATCCTGCTCTGGCAGCAATATTCGTACACTGTTGGATCACTCTAGCTTCTCAAATAATTGGATAATGGCAAGAGCAACACAAATGCTATTTTACTTTCTTTTTATCCACAACCAACATATATTCAAAGTTACATATTCAAGATAAAATTGATAAAATTCAATTTGACTTTCACAATGTGAGTTGAGCGATAAATGTGAAGTTTATGAGTAAGAAGGCATTAGTCAACAAGATGATGGTTGGTTTGAAGTGATATCAGGGCTGCTGGTCTGGCTTCATTACTTTATTTGAGAACATATGAGCGGGGGGGCAACATGGTGGCTGAGTGCCTCACAGCAAGAAGGTTGTGGGTTCGCAACCCAGCCTTTCTGTGTGGAGTTTGCATGTTCTCCCTGTGCTTGCGTGGGTTTGTTCCAGTTTCCTCCCACAGTCCAAAAATGTGGGTTGATTGGTGACTCTAAATTGCCCATAGGAGTGAGTGTGAATGTGTCTGGCTGTTTGTCTTTGTGTGTCTCTGTGTGGCCCTGTGATGGACTGGTGATTTGTCCAGGGTGTACCCCTGCCTTCCACCCAAAAGCAAGCTGGGATAGGTTCTAGCAGATCCCCGTGACCCCGGTTAAGGAATAAGCGAGTATAGAAAATGGATGGACATATTCAAGATAGTCTACGATTGAATACTCATTCAATTTAAGAAATTTGTGACCTAATTGGAATCTGCTGCACAACAGTGCCAGAAAATTACTTTTGGATTGAACAGGAGTATTAAAATGAACTTTAAAGCAACATAGGAGATTAGTGCAGTTAAAACAATGCATTTAAAATTATATTAAGAAGTGATTTTTCACATTAATTGTGCAGCCATATTATTAATGAGTCCAATGAATGACCTACATAGAGAGCAGTAGGGTTTTTTCCCCCTTGGATAATGAGGATAGTCTTGTCAATAACATAAGTAAGTATTTTATCAATAAAAAAGAGCAGAGCCTTAAATAATTATTTTCTCTCTATGCTGTTGCACTGTTAATTCACTAGCAACTGTCTTATTTGTGGTTGTGGTGGAATACGTTTTACTTTACTGGTCTTTTCAAATTGTGCTTGAATTTTGCTTGGAAGCTTGTTCTTTGCAGATTTGATAGAGTATTTTTGTAGTTTGGTTTGGGGACACCCATAAAACCCACTGCAAATCTGAGGTTTGATTATATTTGTCTCCTGTTTTTTTTTTTTTTTCCCTGTTTCATCTGTGCCTGTTATGAAGGTGAAGTCCTCCACAGATTACCCCTGAGAGATCCTGAAAGGACCAAGTTGTGGATAATAGCAGTCAAAATGAACAATACACAGTTTGCAAAGTTGAGAGAGTTACATGTATGTGGAGTTCATTTCTCAGAGGATGATTATCTTAGTAGGAGAGGCTCTGTGAGAGAAACCCTGGAGCACACGGATGAACAATCTCCAATGGAGCTAACAGCTGACAAGGGAAGAAATTGCAAGTAAACACATAATGTCAATCAACCAAAGTAACTTGGAGATGTATAGGTAAGATAATGTTCATAAAAAACACCACAGTAATTGCAATCAGCAGCTCAGTGATATTCTTTGGCTCAGCTGTCTTTAATCAAATGTTGGCGTACGCCAGGATATCTCCAGGGGCAAATGATAACCAAGAGATGCAATATTGATTATACATTTGTGTTCATAAATGTATGTTTCATATACTGTGAATTCTTCCTCAAATTCAGTGTCTTATATTATTTTTTCTATACTGTGTTTCGAATTCTCTCTGTAACAGTGAATAGTACTGGTGACAAAGCTTTTGCAAATTTGTCTTAAATATGTTGTAACTGAAAATTCCTACTTGGATTAGCTTATTGGGACAAATGAAGCTTAGTTGAGCCTTAGTCGACTTTGGAGCCACTTTTTGCACAGAATGAGGAATAAATATTTTGTCACTCATTTCTGCATCATCTTCATGTAAAAAAAAAAGGTAAAGGCAAGTTATGGAAAGCAGGAAAAATTACAGAAACTTTGACCTAGTCACATGTAGATATCAAATTTGTTTTAAAGAGCTTATGACAGTACCCATTTCATCGAAGCATAGGAAAAATTGTTGTATTTATGATTTTGGTGAAAAAGGTTATTTCATTTTCACTGGAGTGGCAATATGATGTTTTTTTTTCTGGAAAATTTCACTTCTGCATCAAAAAACTATGATGTAACATGGGGGTAAATACTCTGCTTAGCACCTTTTTTTAATCAGTGCAAAATGTTGAATCTCGCTTTTACAGCTAGACAAAACAATGTAATATCCAATATGCTAGTCGGATTATTCCGATGATTGCACTGACTCATTAGAAAGTTGGTTAATACAGGAAAACAGTACTTACCAAGAACAGCAGGCATTTTCCAATTGAGGATCACCTGCTATTGGTGCCAGCGGTACCAGCTACTTAGCCAAGTGAAATTTTTCCCTGGGTATTTTCAAGCAGATTAATTATGACGTTTGAATAAATTAAAACCTGTCATTTGCTCTTTAAGACCAGCTTGAAAAAAAATCTTTTCACCTGTTTCCCTTGGTGCTGAAAACACATAAGCAATACATTTAAAATACCCCATCAATGCAAACATTAGACAAACAATGAGAGTGTCACTGAACAAATTTGTACACAATGGAAGGTCTTCATAGAAACCTGCCTAACAGGTCAGCATGCTATTTCTGTAGTTTGAAGCAAAATCACCATGGTATATTATCACTTGTATTTGCTCATTGCTAAGTACACAGCCAGTGCTTTATCTGATGGCAAAGCATATTCAATTATTAATTGATCTACCTCTGCTGGTGCCCATTTCCTCACAGATAAAAAGGCCTATTAGACTTATTTCCTCCTTGTAGATAGAATGAAATATCATGTCTTTTAATGGATAGGCCTATTTTAATCTCCCACATGAATACTTTAGTATGCAGGATATTATTGTTCTGTACCAATGACTATAATTAGTTTTTGTTTAATAATCTCTGTCAATCCTGAAATTGCTCACTTGCTTGGTCCCACATCTCGCTGGGAAGATCATTAATTTTGGAGTCTTCATAGTGTAGTGCGATGAAGATCGCCCATGATTAGGTAAAATGTGACTCATGTTTTAGGCATGAGATAAGTAGCAAAGAGGTTGACTGTATACACATCCCAGCGTTTTTCTGAGGAGGTTTTTTTAGGGTTGCAAAAATGCTGATATACACTCAATAGAAGAAAAGGATCATAAACCTCCCCAAAAACAGACACTGTAAATAAATGCAAAGACTCCTCACAGTTGTAATGGCCATTTGAATAAAATCATAATTAAAAACAATCAATAAGGGAAGAATGACAAATATAGGGTCTGATAAATCTAAATAGTATTTATCTAATCTGCATTGCCTATGTCTGGACAACAGAGTTTTCTACTATGTAACACTGATTATAGTGTAAAAGCCCTAGGTCATGTCATAAGTAGATTTGTCATTTCTTGATTTCATATTTTCTCTTTGTAAAACCTTGGGAAATGTGTCTGTATCATGAGCACTCTAACACTCATGAAGCATGATATATTTTATACCTTAGAACTTTGTTGTTCTAGGTTGACTTGGTGCCAGAGGAGAGAATCTGGTTATCATTTAAAACTGTAAATATAACACGCTGCATCTCCGTCATTTTTTTTCTTTATTCCAGCATGCCCTGGGCTGGAAGCACAGAACACTTCAAATTAATATTCAGTTACATTCATAATTAGTTAAGATAATACTTGGCAAACTAAGATAATCCATGGCGTATGATTAACCAGTGTTGTTTCACACCCGTGGTCCTATTTATTCCAATAAGCAAGATAATTTCAAGTCCACCTGATTGCTTGTTTATTGACAGCACAAGGAAACTGGAGCATGGAGTTGTTTTTTACAGTTTACTAATTTTCAGCACATTCAAATATCTGTGAATACATTAGAGCTCATGCACAATTGCTGTAAACAATTGCAGGATGTGATCCAACAGTTCTCAGCACTTCTTGACAACATCATCACCCTTTCTCTCAGCCTCCCTCTCTCCTCAGTGGCAAAGTCAAAATGGCAAAGTCCTCCAATCACATTACTGTATACCCAGGAACATTTAAATGCTAATGTTATAAGCTCACATGCCTAATATGATAAGCTGACAAGCTTATTATAAGCTCTGAAGTTTTAAGAGTTTCTTTAGTTATCACAGGAGGCATTAAATTGCATCGGTGCACTGTGCAGAAGGTATAGAGTTAAATTCTCTTGCAGAAGAGATTATTTTGGCTGGCTTCTGACAGCACTATACAGTGGCAGGATTGTACATGATAGTTTGTCAAGAGACGGGGAGGTGCACAGTGAGTGGAGCAAGTGGTTCGAGCTAGATGTGTATGTGTGTGCACATATGTCTTATCTACTAGTTTGCTCAGCATATGAGGCTATATAGAGGCTAGTTTATCCGATGGAGAGCTGCACCACAGCTGCATTCTTTGTCATCCTTCCTTTGCCTCAGTCCTGATGACGTGGATCATAGCACAACAAAACAAACACTACATTTAACAAAAAGAACCATTTTTACATTGATAAAAATGTATTTTAGCACAAAATAAAAACATTTCAGCGTGTCTGTGCTGTGTTATGCAGGAATTTATGGCTAATATGAATACTTTTCAAAATTGCAGATTTTTAGTCACAGAAATCCTTTGTCTTTTTTGATAGTATCCAGTTGCAATCAGATCTTTAACTTGCACATAGAAATTTTATAGGACACAGATTATACCCAGTTTTTTCAGTGATTGGTCTTTTTCTGCTGAATTCCAAAACAGATGGTGAAACTTTGATTATAAGTCAAAAGAAAAGCCATGCTTGGTTTGCAAAAAGTGTGAAAAATGAAAATTAAAACTGACTACCTTAAAAGTTACTAAACATTTCTGATGTACTACAATATGACCAACATTCATGCATTTGCAATATAAGCATCAGGACAGGTCAGCAATAAAAACAGACAGTTGCTGGCCCAGATCAGATTTTCAGTAGTGAATATCTGTTGTGATTTTTCACAACACCCTTAATCATTTACAAAGCCTAAAAGCTCTCAAGAGTAAACCTTCTAATTTCCCATGATTCAATTGAGTCATTTACATTTGGGGTATTTACATTTTAATCAGGTCCTCTGTTCCACAGCAGTCCCATTGATTAACCTTATCACTGGATGATATACTTTGGACACACTATGAACAACAGGATGTGAACGACTGGCATGGGCCTTGCTCCGTGAACATTCGCCGGTCTCAATTAGTCAGTGATACTGCATCTGAGTAACAGCTGGCAGCTTCTGTCTGTCTAATCTCTCACTGCAGCTGTGCTGGAACGGGCAACATGCTAGCCTAATTAGCCATGGCGTCTCCATGGGAAAATGAAGCCTTGGGGTCTTAGATCAATGTTGCCATCCCTTATTCACTCTCCTCCTCTGCCATGCAGAAACAAAAAGTCTCAAAACCCCCTACCCCCAAAAGATACAATAAAAAGCACTACTGTTGTCAGTGAAATGCTCCTATTACTCTTAATGAGGAACTGTCATCATGTTGTTTCTCCATTAGTGAGAAGAGATATTTAGATATGTGGTAAAATTAGATACTTGCGTCTCCTCAGACTGGCACGCTCGTGTCAATTTTCTGCATTGCTACAGATGTGATTTTAAATTGATTGGACTAGATTACTTCTTTATCAGGTTTTCCAGCTAATGATTTGTTTACCACATCAACACCATCACCATGGAACACACACATATGCCACACAGACAAACCCGTTGAAGCAGTTCAATCTTTCTGTGTTAAACAGTGGAGTATTTTTTTTTCCCCCCATTGAAGTTGGGGAGGCTGTGATGGCAAATTGGGTTTTGTAGCCAGTGCTGGCAATCCTGGTTTGACACTTATTTGACTGTTTTGTTGTTGTCTTAAATACTGGAAAGTAATAAAGCAAGGATTTAACAGTGTGCTTTGGATAATATGCAGAGCAACTTGGAAGCGACGGTCACATTTTTAGACAGCAATTTGATTTTACTGCTTAGTCAGCTTGGAGACTGCAACCAAAAATTGTCCAATATTAATGACTCCGTTTATTATTATTATTTATTTATTTATTATTATTATTATTATTAATGTGCATGCTACCTGTATAGAAATTAAATGGATAGTAGTGTGGATAAGAGAGGAATATATTTGCAGTTTCCATAATTAAAGTGTAAGATAAGATTGATCTGCATATTTCAGGCCAGAGTGCTAGGAAATATATTATACCTTCAGCACCTTAAGTAAAAAAATAGCAGCAATTACATTAGACAGTGCACACGGTCAACTGCATCAACACATTTTGGCACTTTCACAACAGTGTCAAACTGTTAAACTCTCATTTCCTCCTCCTTATTTGGGTAAGGCTCAGTTCACACAGAATGTATGATTTGATGTGATCAGTCTGGAGAGGAAATAGCCAAATAATTTTTGAATGTTACAAAGTTTGTTGTATATTGAAAATGCATTCAGTACTCGGGAGTAACTTCACTATTTTGTTTATAGTTTGTAAATTGAAACATGCACATTCAGTTTTTTTTTTCCCTTCCAGAATAAATTCAGATGGAGAAGTCCATTTAGGTCAATGCATACAAAAGAAGAAAGAATAGATTTTTACATTACTTTGCAAAAGTCATTGTAAACTGTTGTACTGGTTTTTTATTCATAACATCCGGCAATTCCAAAACAACTTGCTGACTCTAAAGCTATTGCTTCAGGGACTTCAGGAAGTTTTACTTCCTTTATCGGCTTTCAGGCTGTTTTGTTTGATGTGGGGATGCATGGTGTCATTGCTACGACCCTTGTTCGCAGCAACACCACCCCCCTCCTCCGCCCCTGCTCAGCAGGGCCCAGCGTGGGTCACAAACCTGTAATAAACAGGAGGGGCCAAGGCTCGATTTGGGAAAAATGGGCACTTTCCTCAGCATCTGAAAACGTCTGGAGTAATGCACTAAATTATTGGGGTCAGTGACTCCACCCGCTCTGTTGATTTGTCTGTGGACACAGAAGGCTCACACTGACATTGAAGGACATTTTCCACCACCAAGGACTGTAAATTAAGAGACATGCCTGCACCAGAGCAGCATATGTGAGGCAACATGATTGAAGTGTTTTACTACAGAACACCCTTGTTGATGCGAAACACACAAACACAGTCCTGTGAGGGTTTGAGGTTAAACATCTAGTGCTCCTAAGCAGATGTATTAGGACAATAGAATGATTTCTACATTGTAAATAGATACGTTAAATGTTGAGTCAGGGAATCTACAGAGTATATATGTCATTTAACCCAAAACATACACACACAAAGCACCAGGAGTGTATTTTTAAACATCCGGCATCCACAGAGTTGCACAATTGCAGCTAATCAGCCTAATGAGCCAAAAATTGCAGCAGTAATCAGGCATCATTAGGTTTATGAGTATTTATTATCTGTGGCATGGAAATAATAAAGAAGAGCACCTCTTGTTGATGGCACACGAAGGAGTGAAGCCCTGCAATCTGTTTATTAATGAAGCTCTGTCACCTGGCCACCACAACTCAACAGACCAGGTCATCCATCAATGCTGGGCCCTGACACGGGGAAGATAGATGTACTTCCCTGGTCTGACCTGAATGTTAGACATTTCAAAGCTGGCACCAAGAGCCACACATGGTTCAGAGTATCGTGTAGGTGGCCTCCGGCATAGCTGTACCCCTTGTTTCCCTCCTTGTTGTATGTCTGCATGCACACACAAGCGCGTCCACATCTATGGCAGAGAAACACAGCATATGCGAGTGTGGAGATTCGATTTGTTTGCCTTCAGTTCCAACCGTGTCTCATCCCGTTTGCCTGTGAGCAATGTTTCACACTAGTTCCAGCCAGTTTGGGTGACTAGGGATGAAGCTTCCATGCAGGTTTCTACCATGTTTTCTCCCTTTTATTTTAGTTGCTTGCAAGTGATGTCATGCTTATTAGGAATCAAATTACATACATACTCAAACAGCCCACCCAGTCCATCTTGCCTGCTTTCTGTTTAAAAAGCATTTTTACATTTTCAGGTTGAAATTGGATTTAGAGCTGTATTTCCCAAATGCTTTTACCATGTTTGCTGAAAATATTGGAAAAATCTGAGACAGTGAGGGAAGGGTGCATGTGTGTGTGTGTTTGTGTGTGTGTGTGTGTGAGTGAAAGAGAGAGAAATGGGGAGAGCTGAAGACAGAGAGGCTTGTGTATAAGATTCATGCAGCTTGTCATTGTGTGTGAAATACAACCTGCCCATTGCTTGTATCATCTGACTCATCTTGGGACGGGAGCACACAGACATTAAAAGGGATGTTGTGAGAGGAGTTTTATCTGTACCTGTTTATGTGCGTTACTGTACAACTTGTCCTGTGCATCTCCTTAACCCACAGAGATGTTGACATGGTCAAGTTCCATTCAGGCGGAGATGACTGTGCACTTCATTTTGTTGTTGTTTCCCTATTACATTTCTCTTGACCATAGCGAACACTCTTAGCACAGAAGGATAGTTTGTAAGAGGTCATTTTACTACAGAGAAAACATCACAGAACAAAAAAATGTTTTTAAAGAGAAAGTTACTCTTTCCAATGCTTTTTAGAGATCATTTAGCAATTCTACTATAAAGAGTAGAATTTTCCATTACTATACATTGATTAAAATGCAGCTTGTTCAACACTTTTCCACCACACCAGATCAGTGTTTAAGGGCAAAGCAGGACTGCTCCTGTAGTCACAGATCCAGCTCACTGTATCTGAAAACAGGCTTACATTAGCCAAGAGCTATTTCACAGAGACAGCCAAGCAGAAAAATAATTCAAAGGTTTGCTTATCAAGAAAGCTAGTGTGAAAGTTCAACAAATGATTATTTCTGAGTCAATGTTCACATAACTGGTGGTCTGAAATGGGAATGGATGTCAGGCAGAGATTCTGATCCAGTGAATTAATTGTTATCAAAATCAGCACGGGAGGATGAAAGTTGGAGGCCGCTGGCGCTGCAGCGATCGCCCCACAGGACCTACATATGTGACAGCACAAACAGAATCAGTCTGGGGTGGAGATGATTGGTGAAAAAAAATTCCCTCCATGCTTTGCCACATGGTGCCTTAAATATAAAAAAAAAAGTGTGGAACACAACAGTTTCATTGGGAAGAAAAATGAAAAACGGGTCCATCTTTGTCTTTGTGTATTCCATAGAGGCAGTTCAGTCTCACATGCTGGGTGAGTGTGTACTTTTATTTCAAGACAGAAAGTAGTTCCTTTCTGGTTCTTGCCCAGTTGATTAGGGAGTTGTGTCATAGCAAGTTTTTTTTTCTACCTCATTTCCATTTCATTAATCTATTCATCACTAAGAAAAATGCATGAACCCCTTGGTAATAAGTTGTTCTACTAAATGTCGTGAAACTGCTGCTGTGGGAATCAAAAGACATATGCTGCAAAGTAGTTTAAATTCTGTGCAGTGTGTTGGATCAGTTCAACTGCACTTTTTAGCCACACTGGTAGCAACAAGCATTTTTAGATGTCAATATCATTCTGTTGATTATAAATTTAGTCCAGACTGAACAACTCAACTACTGGATGGATTACAATGACAATTGGTACAGATAGTCATGGTGGATAAAGAATAGATGTTTCTGGTATTTCCTCTGGAACAAACATGAGGTAAATATATATATATATATATATATTTATTTATATATATATATATATATTTTTTATTTAATTTGTCCTGATCTGGTTAATGACCAACATCCCAATCAGCCTCAACTGTACTCATTGATAGACATTAGCATGCTGAGGAGCTTTGCAACTTGCTCATAGCAAACAATGATTTTACTCATTAAACATAAAAATTCTAGGATGTCATTGTACATTAGGATGCTTATGTTAGCATTTCACTCAGAGCACTGATGCAACCCCATAAAACTGATAGAATGTGCTGCAGCTTCATGAACCTACTTAATCCTACAGTATGTACCAGTTGTATCTTTGGTAACGTAGCTTATTTTAATTGATATAAACCACTATTAAAAGGTTTTATCCATATCATGCTGTGATTTTTTCAAAAACATCTGGAATGATGTCCCTGGGATTGAAATAATTATACAACAAAACAGCTTAATGTGGCGTTCTGTAATGTAACTGAGAGTGCTGCTACAGACATGTCAAAAATGTTTTTTGGACTGATTCCATCAACAGCAAACATCTTCATTTCAGATAAAAAAAAAAAATCAAACAAACAAAAAGAAAACAGGAGGTGGGAAGAAACAGGATGAAGGAACCTGGGTCTGATGATGATAAATGTCACACTTTGAATCATATGTTTTTACTAAAATTATCTGACAGACCAAAGGAAGATTTATGAGTCTGTAAAATATTTGTATTTTTTCTTTGGCTTCACCATGGATGTGCCCTGGCACAGTCAGCACCAATTCAAACACAGCTGGCCTGCTCAGGGAAATTCATCTACCTTCATTAGGAATGCCAAAGTGACTCTGAAGATGCAATTCATTAATCCTCGGCAGTGAACAGTGTTCTTCATATTGTTATGGAAAATCAATGTGATTGAGCTGGAGGGCTGCCAGCATGGGCTTCTGTTGAGGAGCCATGAAACACAGCTCTAATTTATGCAGGCGACATCGCCAGATCACAGAAAAAAAAAAAAAAAAAAATCCCAAAACACATCACACAATGTTAGCCTTACTTAACCACAGGGTCAGCATCATCACAGAACAACAGTGTGTTCACAGTGCAGGTGGGTATCTGACAAAGTGTGAATGAGGATGATAGATGATTTTGCAGCACTTTGCTTCATCCTTGCAGTTTACTCTTGAATCTACACGTCCTTACCTCACCCACATGCTGGAAGTGATTGCTAGCAATGGTGCAGTTGGTTGCCTTTCAAGTAAAGAGTAGCTGCATTCATTGCCTGTTGTCATTTTAGTAGGAAAATTTACTGATTTGAAAAAAGAGGCTACTTGATAAAATACCTTTCAAAACACCACTTTGACTGGAGTTTTAGGAATATTTCTGTTGTATTTCACTATTACTATCATATATAGAGCTTAAATGTATTTGTTTCTTATTATGACACAGGACCTAAGCTTAAATGATAATAGCTCAGTTTCAATTGCTTTGTATCTTTAAAGGGCTAAAGGCAGGAGGTAAATGCTGAACAGAACGGAAGACTTTGATGGAATTTGGGATAAATATATAAGGTATAAGTTGCATATTCCACTAAGTTCTAGGAGACCCTTTAAATTGAGAGTGTTTTCTAAAACAGTTCTGAATTTTTCAAGTAGTCCTTACTATAAAGATAAGGAGTCAGGCAGTGCAAATACTCATCTGGAGGTCCAATTCGATTGAGTTGCAACACTAAAACTGCCATTTGATATTAAGTAAAATATACAAAAGAAAAATTTACAATTTTCAAAATGTCAAGAGCTCAGGGAGCCCATGGGTATTCTTTAGCTAAGGCTTAGGAGTCTGGCAGACATCATGTTCAGATTCTGTTGCTGTTCCAAGATTATGCCGAGGATCACTGGAAGTATTTTCAGGGCCTTGTACACTACCTAGAATATGTTATTTGGTAACTGATGCTGTGTGGGAGTAAATTTATATTTTAAATATGGACATTCAGACCATCAACTAGCATACATATAACAACTGTTACCCTAATAGCATTTGTCTTAACTGTGAAGTGAAGTTAATGGGAGAGGATGGGCAATAGAGACAGTGGTATGTCATAATGTGGTTAAAGTAATCCTTTTTGTAATTGTCCTGTTGTACTAGAATTATTGTAGTTTTTTTTTTTTTTTTTTTTGAAGAGATGATGTGGGGCTGTGAACACTGCATTAAAGCCTTTAATTAATCTCTGTTTCAGGATATAAATGGTAGTAAAGTCACTAAGTTTTGGAACATAGCCTAAGTATGTTGTGTAGTTACATTGTGAAAGTACCCATAGACCAATGCCCTTTTTTTTTTTCAATTTTGAGGCAGTCTGATTCAGAATTAGAAACTTCAAAGCTGGTATCCATAAATGTTTAATGCTCAATATGTGGTATCATATTGTGTTGTATCCTATTGTGAAAGATAACGTTTTACAGTGGTTGGAGAGTGGTGGGGTTTAGCTGCCAATGTTTATCACCTAGTCGAGATGCAACTGTCCTGCTTGACAATGCCAATAAAGTCTGTCTAGGGCCAGCGCCAGCTCACTGGCTGTGACAAGTTTCACACTGTTTTTGTATTGTCACATACCAAAATTATCAGCATGAGCCCAGTTGTGTCACACTGCTGCTATTGTTGTCGGTCACAGTTTGTCTAATGGCTGATTGAAATAAAGGACAGACAATCCACAACAACTGCTGAACCTTCTGTGGTTAGGGTAGGGTTAGGGGAAATGATATCTCATGAGGTGTTAATGTTGTGGTAAAAAGAACATCATATTAACTTTGCAGATGCCCAGCCAGAGTGCAGTCAATCTATCCTTGGCCTTTTCTTCCATCTGATCTGTTTTGATGCTCCAACATCTTGGTAATTTTGTTTGTTATACCATATCAATAAGGTGAGAGCTAAACATAATCAGTCAAAAAAACAAAAGAAAAAAAAAACAAATCATGCTATAAGCTAACTGCACTAGTTTAAAAGGCATTTACATTTTTAAAGCATGGCTTGTTCATGCATAGAGGACAGCATCCTATTTTATCAAACAATTCTTTCTTTTTTCACACCTGGCCCATAACAGGAGAATATATTTTTGTAGCAGTTTCTACTCATAGTGTTCCTTCCACCTTCTAGCTGTGACCTCCAATCAATTCTGTGTCAATTAGAGCCATTTAGGCTAGTGTATCCTAATTAAATTGCCTATGTGGTTTGTTTGCTACCATTATGGCTAACAACTGCAAAGAAAGTGGCTAACACATAGTAAGACACCAGCAGAAGTAACACTCTACCAACCTCGACCTCCACTACCTTATGTGTGAGATAAATTTATAATCTCTTAATAATAAAATAATTTCATTTGCAATTGGAATTTTCAACTTATTAAGCACCAAAGGATGTCAGCCTTTGCCCTGTTGGCATCATATCACTGGCTTACTTGTGTATTTTTAATTAGTGTTGAGAACTGACAGGCCCGCTGCACAAGTTCCTTGATGTTTGCTGGTTGCCTTTGGTACCACTGACCACATAATCATTGCTGGGCACATCAGGGACAGGGCTTGATTTTCAAAGCCTTTCGCTCCACTGATTCGCTGTGCATCCATGAGATTGATCACAGTGGTTTATCTGTGGCAACATGTGCTTCATCCCTTCAGATTTGGGAGGTGGTTGCCTGAAGGGGTTGTTTCTTTGCTGCAGCTCTGGTTGAGGCACCGCATGCACTGAGAGGGGGAGGGACACTATGACAGCAATACAGCCACGGCCCATCAGAAGTTGCCTGTGGCCCCCTTGTGATTAAAGCAATGAGAGGCAGAACGAGGGGCAGAGGCAGAGGAAGAATGGGAGCGATAAAGAGAGGGACAAAGCAAAAGAACCAAAGATACCATCAACTGTTGCTTTAAAAGAGGACAGATAAGTCTGGCCTAACATTCATTAGGTCTTCAACTCAATTAAACCAAAATTATTTCTTATCTTTCCCCTTCTGTAAACTGTCACCATATCAAAAGACTGAAACATTGCTGCAAGCTTGATAGCGAAATAATATTACAAAACCTAATAAGGAAGAATAAAATACCCTACTTCTGTAAACAAGGCCGTTTGAGTTCATATACTGTACAGTATTTCTCTCACATTTAAGAAGAGAGCAGGCGAAAGCATCTCCACTGTGATTAGAAAGCAAGAGAGAAATTTCAACAGATGAGGATAAATGTAGTGGCACTAAATCAAAACAGGAGGTAGTTGCTACCGTTTTGGTATTCTGAAGATGGTGCTATTTGTTTGAGTATGTATTGTATTCATGAATCTGTTTATTTGCTCCCTGTGGCTTTCACAGCTGCCCTCTGTAGAAAGATTGTGTTTTATCAACAGTGTCTGACACAACCAGGAGTCCATGTTAAAAGCATATGCATATTCTATTCTAATTTGTTGGGTTTTCCAGAAAAAAGAAAAAAAAAACTAAGCTGACAATTCAGCTTAAACTGGAGCTCATATATGCTTCTATTGTGTAAAAGCCACACATATCAGAGTTACTTCCTAACATGAGACAATTTCCATTGCTGCTTCTTGCAGCTAATACTGTTACTGCAACCCCCGAAAATCCTAGTTTAAAAAAAAAAAAAACAGTATTTCAGCTGCTGTTATTGAAAGCCTTGTCCAGCAAAATCCATGTAGCTTCTGAAAATAACTTTGATTCCACCTTTCCCTTTAATTTACACAGTAGAACTATGAAAGGGTTAGGATTTAATGATGTGCTCTGTGCCACAGGTTTAGAAACAAAGCACCCGCAGCTGGGATTAATCATACTGTACAAATATGATATATTAAAAAAATGTAATCAGTCTAAGGAAGCTGAAATGTTTAAATGATTGGCTGTGTGATCTTGTGTCATTCTTTTGCCTCACTGCAGCACTTTGCATCAGTTGCAGACAGAAGAGGGACTGAGGCAAGAGAGGGAAGAGTTGGGGTAATTTACACTAATTTGAGCGAACTCAAATCTCAGAGCCTATTCCACAGGAGACCTCAAGAGCACTTTCAGATGGTCAAAAAACTGTGGTAGTGTAGCCAGAAGAACAAGATCATTATTTCCATTGCACTTGTTCCATATACTGTAAGCCAGAGACAAGCCCAGAGGGAAGGGAATTGGCATTGATTTTTCTTTAGAAATTGATTTTTCTCTTCACTGACAACAGTGTGAAGGTTTCAAAAATATATCAACAGGAGTGAATATGAACAGTAGTAGTTCGTAAAGTACTTACTCCAACATTCAAACCTCTCACCTGGTCATGCACAGGGTCTTAAGGATAGGTACATATCACCCTTTAAAATTTTGAACTCTCCTAGTTTAAAACATAAAGTAGAACTGTATGAAATTGGTATTAAATGGTTTTTTTTTTCTTTACAAAAAATACTTTTTCTCTTTCTGCAGGCAAAATGACTCGAGCTGAACTGCAGCTTAAAAACTGCCCTGGTATTGTAAAAAAATGGGGCAGCTCTTAGAATTTCTGATTAATTGTCAGACCAGGTACAATGGAGAACAGTATTGTTAAAGAGGCATATGTACTAATTTTATATTAAATGGAGATGTGGGCCCTAAGATAATTAAGTGCAACTTAACAAGATCTGTATTTATGTCTTAGTAAAAGCTAGATTCTCTTTGAACATGAATATGCAAAGTGTTAGCATTGAAATCTTGAATTTGCATTAACAACATTGTAACATCACAAACATGCTAATCACTGCACCTGTCCACTACACGTATTTTCTTTTTGCTGCTACGTAAAAGGTTGTATAGACAAAAGAATACTGCTTGTTTTTTTTCTTTTTTTGTGATTTAATGGCCATGATAGAACAAATCATTGTTTTCTTTTCCATCTGTCCAACAGTGTTTTCTGGAGAAAAAAAATAATGTTAGTTAATGAGTGAGAGACTGAAATGAAAATTACATTTAATTGCAATTCATCACCTTATACACAGAACAAGGCTATATCTAAAATGCAATAAACCAATATCTGGGTAGGGAATTTCCTTTAAGTAAAAATCTGCCAAATCTCAACACATCCAACTCTATAGGTATTTACACTTGTACACTAACTGAACATGAAGCCCTGAGCTCTCTGGATCCCCTCACACTTGCTTATGCACACACTGCTCCTGAGTCACACATTTATCTCCTGAATACATTATTAATGGAAAACTGTCAATAACAGTTACTATGTACAAGGATGGCAACATGCACCGAGAGCCCACATCTCACACAACATCGCTTAGTTTATAGTTCAGCTGACTTTCTTTGACACTGATTAGGATGACCTGTCTCCTTGCTGTGGCAGCTTCACGTTTTGTGTATGGTCTTGTAAATATGCACCATATTAATGTAATTATGCAAAACCATCGGGTGTAAAAGTTGTACAGAGCTGACATATCCCATTAAATTAGAGAGTACACAGATGTAACTGATGTACTTACTTCCTAGGAAGTGACATGTATTCTACAACAGATTTCATCGCTGTGGGCCAATTTGATACACTTCCAATTTTGCAGTGGGGGCGCACGTATAGAGTGACATGCTGCAAAAATCTAGTGTGGTCCTGAGGAGGCATGGGATTATTGGATTTTTTTCTCTCTCTGGCTCTGTTCTTAATATATCCATCAGTGTGAAGGGGACATAATTATTCCTGAAAGGTGGAACAAGGAAGTGGCTTTTACGCTTGCAGAAAGCATTCCTCAGAATGATGACCGAAGGAAGTGAGATCAGAAGCAATTAACTACGAAGGGAGGAAAGTCGCAGGGCTCTAAATCTTATTGCTACCCAGCACTTAAGTTTGTGTTGTTGTTAATTACTAAAGTAGTTCACATAAGTCTAAGAAAATCAGCATTTTTCTTATTGAATCTTTGTTTGTTGTTGTTTACCACTGCTGGTGTGCATAGAGATGCAAATTTCACACCATTGTTTTCTCAGATGCCAGACTTCACAGATTGTTGAACTGAGATAGCAACTTTTGATACCATTATAGTTTTCTTGGTATGAAAAATGGTGATTTAAAGTGTGTCAAAGTTCATCATTTCTCTCAAACGAAACATTTTCAGGACTTCTGTTGCAGCCCTGATACCCTCTGTGGTTTCGATTGACAAGCGTTAAATAGCTTAGCGGCAGCTCCTGTATGCTCTATTATCACAAGAGAACATATCGACTGTTCCTGTTTAATGCATCAAGACTCCTCCTGTAGCCCCCTGTCTCTGGCCTTCATCTATGATTCATTTTTATTACCCATCATTCCTGGGGCACAGGCCCCCTGAGGCTTCTACATGGCACGTGGGGCGGGGCGGAAGTTAGCTGACACCTAATCTGTTCAGTGATGGACTGGTGTTATTTATTGGATCTCTCAATGAATCCTGATTCATTGACGAATGGGGCTAGGAGGAGATTAGGCATTCAGAGTACATAGACAAAACATATAAAGTGGTGAAAGCAAGGTTACGCAGTAGGCTCTACATCCTATACTGAAAAATACAATGAAATAAAAATTCATAGTGTGCCCAACATCCCCCCTCCCTTACAATACCTTGTGAGTATATATGCAAGTCAAAGCCCAGCTTCCAAGCGCTTCTGTATTTCTCAGATTACTTTAAACAAAATCACTTTGACCAACATACAGTGATTTTCTATGCTGACAACTCCCCTGCAGATAATTTCCCTGTGTGCTTCTGTGTACATATTCCCTTTCTTCGCTCACTATCAAATTTAATCAGTCTCAGCTTTCCTCACAAGCCGAGGCAGTATGGCCAGTAAAAATGCAACACGACTGACAACCACAAAACTCTATTAATTCTTCAACCACTATGGCTTTTGGTCCTGTGCAATGTTTGTCTTAGCTTGGAGGTGGGAGTGGGCTATGTAAATTGTGTGGAATATATTACGGAATATCAAAGATTAGAGACTCTCTCCCTATGGCAGTAAACTCGTTATGTATATTGTATGTGTGTTCCTTTGCTAAGTAAATACTTAAGATTTTATTCAGTGGCAAAAGTCCAAGTGTATAACAAAACAACAGATATTTAATATTGATTAGCAATATGTTTTACTTTTCCTTTATGTACCATGTTGCCTAAAAGAATAGATGTCTTATTGATTATTACTTGCTCTATGATCATGTGTCAATTTCTGCGCAGCAAACATAAAGTACCTCAGATAAATGTCACAACATTTCAGCAACTATTGTTTTAAGTTTATTCACTCATTTTGATGTATGTCTTAGTATATATATCAGACTAAACTTCGCACAGTGCAGAAAGGACAGGGAATTAAATTGGTATGCATTTCTATTATTCAGTTTTAGCACTACTTGGCTCTACTGGACTCGACTCAGTTTAGGTCATTTTCCATTACAATTGAGTACCACCTCAACATGGGTGGGGTCATCATAGCATGGCGTCATGAAACTGCACCTTCTCGTTGGACCACGGTGTTGTTTTGTGTGCAACATTAGCAATTTGCCTCACTAAAGAATATAAAAATGAAAAAAAATATGGTCGCTCTTGCGGGTTTTTAAAAAATGGTGAGTTTGATTCTTGTGTCAGACGTGGTTGCACTCATAACTCTAACTTCTAGTGACATCACTCTCTGGCCAATCAGTGGCCACCAGTCTGATGTCACATTTTAGTATCGGCTTGGCTTGTTTGGAACCTCGGCCGAGGAGTTACTAAGGTACCAGGTACGCGGTACTATCCCTTAATGGAAAACCCAAAAAACAGAGTGAAGTCGGGTAGAGTCGAGCAGTGCTAATGAAAAATCCCCATAAATTCTATACTATTTAACAGACTGGAACTGCGATGACATACTAATTACTCCACATGCAAACAAAAAAACCTTAATTAGACAATTGGTCAATGGATGATCAGTAACTGTAAGCCAGTCACAAAACTCTTTGCTGGCATTAACTAAAAAAACATAAAAGAATCCCCTTGAAATGCTCCACCCTTTCTACCCTCCCACTCACTCAGCAAAATTAAGAAAAATACAGATTGTACGCTGACATTTCCTGGCGTAAAAACTACCAGTAATTTGTTTAGCTGTTGTGGTATTTATTTCAACCCCCCCCCCCCCCCCCCCTTTTTTTTTTTTCAGCAGTGCACTGATTGTATTGATTCATTGAGTGTTGTTGCAGTCATTTTCTCTAATGGATATGCACTAGACTGAAATAACAATGGAGAATTATCATCCTTTTCACTAGATGCTGTTCTCTACAATTTTTGACTGAAAACCATTAGGATTAATTTTTGTCATCATGATGCATATACTGTATGTACAGTATTTCCTGGACTGCAAGTGCATTTTAGGCTTTGACTCAATAAATGGCTTTCAGAATTTTTAAAATGTGTTTGGTGCTGTGCCGTTAGGGAGAATGGAGGTTTCTCTGTGTGAAACATTAGGTTTCAGACTAAAAGCTGCATATTAGTTTCACCAAACCCAGTATTAATGTTAATGCATGCACCTGTTCACTCGCTCACTCACATACACACACACACACACACACACACACACACACAAAACACAAAGCACAAAGCCTCACAGAGATAAAGGTGTTCAAAAATATAATTGAAGAATGGATGCATCCCACTTAAAGTCACCTATGAAGGACACGGGTTTATTTCACATCTCTAATAGTCCCTCCAAAATCTCACCAAACACCAGAAAGGGCACATATCTGGAGGATACTGTTGTCTGGAGTGTTTCAGACTTGTCAGGTTTTGACAGCAATAGCAAAGAAAACCAACCACAATGGATGCTGGGTGAAAAGAGCCATTGCAGGTTTTATACCTTCACTCTGTCTTCCTGTAGAAGACAGAATGGAATGATGGCGTCGCCTCCAAGGTGGCTTCTTGCACCTTTCATTGTCAGATTAATAAATAATCTGTGAAAATGTAGCATTATCGTAATGGCTTTCCAGCAGCCTGGCTGTGATACTTCAACTGCATTGGTAATCTATCTCTTTAAAAATGAATATGTTAAAGAACAGAGGTTCCATTAGCTATCCTTTGTATTTCCATTCCACCTTGTTCACTGGCCTTATGCATTCAAGCTAAGTGTGGTGCACAACTGAAAGTACTGAAGTACTCTTCAGAAGAGGTCATGAAGTCAAAATACCACAAGAATAGAAACTGTATTTTTAGGTATGAATAGCTGTTTACTGGTGGCAATTCTTTGAACAGGCCTAATGTCAGTTTAATATGGCGGCTGTTATCAGAATTAATTGGTCCTGTAAGAAATAGTCATACTTTAGTTTTTATGCTTTTTTCTATTTGTGTGAAAATAGATTTAGGCCATCGGCTTATAACAACGAGCGTTTGCTTCAACTGACTGTTTTGACTGAGTATAAATATCAAGTTTATGTTCTTTGAAATGAATGATGTGCATTAACCCGTGTGAATAGCCAGTAACAATAGCATTCTGTCAGGCAAACAAGAATAGAAATGTCATTCCTGTCAGAGAGGATACTGACCGAAGTTCTCTCTCTGTCTCTCACTGGCTGGCTTTCTGTCTCCCTTTTGACAGAAACTCACTTTGACGATTTGAAAGGAAGACTCTGTTTCTTCCATTATTCAAATATTTTAGAGCTTGATATTAGTGTGAGACCCAGACACATCCTTATGTCAGTGGTGGCCCTGCCTGCATGTGGAAAACCAGCGCTCAGAATGCACTGAAACATTTATGCTGGGTTACTTCTACTTCAAGAAATTTTACTTTTTATTACTATATTTCTGATGCAACATTGTGCAAATTCATCTGGCTGAATTATTCATTAATTGAAATAAAGTTGCTGAGCATAGATTAGTATGGGCTTCATCATACAACCTTAAACATTTATGGCAAATGTATCTTATGTGTTTGTATATTTTGTCATGTTATATAGTATTGCTGGCATTAAGAAAGAACATTAGCTGATATTAAGTTGGTGCTAATTTGTGAAATTGTAGTTATTTCAGAATGTTAAGTGGATCCATGCAGAGAGGCATCATAGGGTAGTGTGACTTATATTACACCAATGCTTTTTGGGAGTAATGAAGAAACATGATTAGTCCTGCTCTGAAGAGCTGACTTGGAGTTTTGCCTAATTCTCCAGTATGCTCGTACCGGACCGCTATTACCTTAGGGACATTTGGAAATGTTGGAAATGAGTAGTATACAAATGTTAATGTTGTGCATATTCATTTTAAAAATTGTTTAATTGGTGAATGTGCAAATTACCATATTTGAATAGGTAAAAATTGAGTAAATATCTCAACACTATGTGTTCATTCACCACTCACCAGCACCTAAAGCAGATGGTATGTTATTTGTTTTCTTGTCGTAAAGCATTTTTACATAAAAGGAGTAGATCTTATGGTTGGTATATCAACAGTACAGTAGTAACCCCTTTACGCAAGGTCCACAAAAAACTGAAACACTGAGAAAGTTGCACTAAAAGTAGTAGGCCTGGAAATACCATGAAAAAAATGCAGATTTTATCTGTGTGAAATATATCAAATTCCCAAGGCTTATGGTCGATCAATAAATGGAAATTATTGTAATTTTTCAAAGCAGTTCTAAAGTGTTTGTGTGTGTTTGTGTAGGTTAGTATGGGCTTCGACAGACACATAACCGCCCCTTGTGGCATCAGCTTTGCACAGCCACTTCCTTATCTCTCACAGTTTCATCATGCAAACACACACAAAGACCATGCTTGTGCTTTGAATGCTCCAGTAGGCGAGGATAAGCTGTGGTTTCAGTCACACATATCAAATGCTTGAAACAGCAACAGAAACAAAGGCTTGCAACATCCAGTCTTTAGTCTTTAAATATGGACTTGACAAAAAAAAAAATAAACGCACGATAGAAGATTTTAGAAGGGTAGCAACAAAGAGATTGGACAATACTTGATTAATACCCTTTTTTATATCAGGAAATAAGAAAGATAAAATACCTATGTGTATCATATCATAGATCAATATTTTCAAGATAAAGATATTGTCCTTATTACTAATTCAAGTCTCACATTGAGCTTCTTAATTTACTTACATAAGGACATATAGTAATAATATATAACATTATAACTCATGTCTTTCCTGCATCATGTGGGGTTACAGTTTGTTTACTGCTACAGACAGACATCTTGGGGGGCTAGTGATTTTAATGAGGACTGTAAAACCTTAACAGCAATGCCTTTTAAATAACAAAGACTACTTTTACCTACCCAGAAAGAGTAGTTTATATTGCATATTTAAACTATTGATTAAAAAGTATACATATTTATTAGATAGATGTTATATTCAGGTGATTTGAAACTAACTGTGAGCCTACAAGGTAAAAAAAAAATAGACCAAATAATACTATTCTGTTGTTATAGATCATTATTAATGTCAGCAAATCTCAAATGACCATGAGTGTTCTTGCAAAGAGCCTAATGGAGCAAAGTGCCAGTGCTTGATGATGATGAAGATGATGATAACTTCAGAATTGAGCTAAAACTGGCATTAAAAATTAACTGACTTACACATCTTTCACATTAGCTTCAGTCTCAGAACATTACCATAGTGATTTAAAGCACGATGGCATAGTGCAGCTTACAGTTCCTGACCCTTTGTACACTGGAGTGTCAAGCCATCGGCTCACATCAGCCTGCCTGATCTCAGGTTCATTTCAGGGAAATTAGCAGCAGTTTTAATAAAGCTTGTTGCCCGTGAGGTCAGTTAACTGTCTGACCATGCAGATGTGACAAATTTGCTGTCATTGCTTTAAGCTGCGGTGTAATGACAAAGTATTAGACCCGAAGAAAGCCGCAGCTCACTGAAACATTTTCATAGGGTCTGCTTGATAGCTTCATGATGTGTACTTAAATGTGATAACGATCTGGACGATGAGTTTTGAACAGATTTTAATTCTAAAGGGAAAAATACAGAATGCAGTTACTAAGATACACTTTGCCGCAGCCACTGCAGAAGCTTCTGTGTAAACAAACATGGACTTGATGATGTTATTCAGTCATGCAATTTTTTAGACCACTT
Organism: Mastacembelus armatus; assembly: GCF_900324485.2. Classification (NCBI taxonomy): domain Eukaryota; kingdom Metazoa; phylum Chordata; class Actinopteri; order Synbranchiformes; family Mastacembelidae; genus Mastacembelus; species Mastacembelus armatus. The sequence continues at coordinate 11,263,910 of NC_046642.1, forward strand.
TAGATACTTCCAAAGATTTCTAGAAAATCTCACATCATATCTGAAAGGCACAGTGGCTTAACTCCCACCTCTACACTTGGCACAGGTTCAGGTGGCCCAGATAAAAACACCAGGCATGGCCAGCACACTTTTTCTTCTGTAACCTTTAGCATTTCTGGCAACAAAAAATTTAAATAAATAATAGTTACTGAACTCTTCTGCTTCAGTGGTGTGTAGATTGTAGCGATGTTTAGCATGTATCAGTCACAACCAGCTATTGTGACTTCTTGCAATAGGCCACAGAGTAGCAGATTTGTATATTTCAATCCTATTCTATCCTGTTCATAGTTTAAAATAATTTCAACATAATATGTACAACAACTACGTTATTTAGCTTTGGAGTTATTATAAAACACCAGCACAATAACAGCTGTGGAGGGTAAAGTTTCAGACCATGACATAAAATCAACCCTGGAGAACCCAAGGTGAAGTCCAACACAACCAGCACATGACCGTAATGCAGATGCAATTTAGTACTACTATTATTTAATACTACTAAAGAAGTTTAAGTGGTACTATCACATATTCCAATGCTGCTGAATTGTTTGGTTTTGGAAGCATTTATAAAGAACTGTTCAGCCACACATTAGAAATATGGGACTCTGGTAAGTCTACCACTGTATTACAATACTGACTGATTTACAGATGAATCTGTAATCTTGTTTCTAGTGGATCAAAACTGAATTTGTATATCCACTACTACTGCTTACTAGTGTATGATGTAAAATTATTTAATAATTTAAACATTCCTTAAACCGTGTAAGAAAACAACAAAAACTATAGCTGTTTAATAATGTTACTGTTTATCTTAAAAATCTGTCATTTGTTTGATTCCAATCCTGTTTTGAACTGAGTTGGATTTGGATTTAAATAGCAGCTGGACCCAAGTCCAGTTTCTGTTTCTCCAAACTCAAATTGAATTTACTGTACACACTTTTTCAGTGAAGTTGCATCTGAGTTTGCCCCTCTTTCCTGTCTCAGCATCCTTTCATTCAGTCAGGAAATTTAAACTGCCTCAGTTTCAGAAAACATGATAAAGCATTGAGCAGTTCTCCGACTTGCAGTGTTAATTACTGTAGTGTAGTGTGGATTAACAATTTACTGTGGTGTGGATACAGATTAGAAGGTGTGGAGTTTCTTTCAAGCAAACTTGAAGCAGCAATGGAAATCAGAATTGAAGCATGATTGATGGTTGTGGCATTTTAGCAGCAGCTGCATTAGAGCATATCCTCTAAACTTTTACAGTGGTCCATGACATGGGTGGCTCTGGTTGCAGAGGCAAGATCGCTTGTAATGGAGAGGTGACAGATACAACCCAAACAGCTGAGCTAAGGCCATCTAAGTTCCTTTGGGAAATGTTGGGACTCCAGGGACCAATTTTTAATGGCTCGATAGTTTGGGATTGGATCTGGATATGCATAGGATCAGGAATGAGTACATCAGAGAGACAGCTCATGTTAGATGTTTTGGAGAAAAAGCCAGGGAAGCCAGAGATGGTTTGGACATGTTCAGAGGAGGGACAGTGAAGACATTGGTAAAAGGATGCTGAGGTTAGAGCTGCCAGGAAGGAGGCCTAGAGGAAGACCAAAGAGGAGGTTCTTGGATGTAGTGAAGAAGGACATGAGGATAGTTGGTGTAGGTGAGGAGGATACAGAGGGTAGGGTTAAATGGAGGCAGATGATTCGCTGTGGTGACCTCTGAAGGGCGCAGCTGAAAGGAAAAGAAGCAGGAGACTCATGTTTGGGGTATATGCTAACACTGGACCACAAATCTGTTGCAGCAGGAAGTGTTTTTTTCCTGTGTAGCTCTTTTTTCAACATCCTCTCTTTGTGTGTATGAAGTTAAAGTGCTGTTGTCAACTCTTTTATCCATGTTCTTGATAGGTTCTCCATTTTTCTAATACTTTCTGAATGATATGTTATCACAGTCTAAATATTCTCTCACTCTATCTGTCACTGTCATGTTTATATTTTTCAGGAAAAGGCAAATGTTGGAACTACCTAAAAAGTGGAGTGGCTGCAGACTTATTCAAAGATACACATAGGCAAGGGAATAATTTTCATTTCAACTTAGGCGCTGACATCAAACAGGAGGTGCTGAAGTCATTGCAAGTGTAGTCTTTACCAGAGAAAATGGTGTGGTCTTAATTAATGGCATACTGTTCTTGTATAATTCACAGCATCTACTATATGCTAGTCCACTTGCACATATTTGATAGCTGCAATTATGATTTACACAGTGCATTGTGATGGTCATATATAAAAAAAAAAACTGGGATTCATAAAAATGAATGGATATAACTGGAGAACACCTGCCTCTTCATAAAAAGATACAATTTATGGCCATGGACCATGTGATGTTGGATTTTCAGGTGATTCCCGAGGCTTGTAGTTTTTACATTTGTGACATAGATAATGGATCATTTACACCCCTTCACATTCATTTGCGGTCATTGCAACTGCTTTTGAAACACATCCACATTGATAGAAAGAATAAAATAAACATTCATGAGGGTAGGCTAAACAGCTAGATAAACCAGTGTATAATGATATTAGAGGTTATGCTTGTGATCATGATTCTTATGTACAACAGCTCATCGTCCTCTCTAACGTCAGTTTGTGAGAGTTGACACAGCTCAGAAAACACTAAGAATTAAGCTAAATACTTGAAGAGATGGTAAGTTATAATCCTTTCACAATATTCAATCTTTGTCTCATATATATGGAAAACTCACACTCGGTATGTAAGGAGCCAACTCAGTTAAGGTTTTTGGAACATATGCCACACCAAAATCTGAGTACTGTTGTAGAAAAAAAGAATAAATACATGTTTTGTTTTGTTTTGACAGCTCTTCTGGGACACAAACAAAGCTCTTTACATCAACATACAAATAAAAGCCTCTGCGTAGAATATGGGGCACAGGTCATCTGAGAGTATAGGAGATGTCTCAAGGTCACAGGGTTAACTGACATGAACAGGAGATTTATTTTGAATTCTGTGTTCTTCAGGGTGACAGCTGTTTTCTTTTGAGTAGCAGCAAGGCACATGACATGCTGTCATTTTTTTATATTCTCCCAGCATGGCAAAATGGTATTCACAAGACATTATGTCACTGTGGAGGCATTTGTGCATCTGTCTCTGTGTAGACCACATTATCTTGTGAAGACAGCAACTCATTTTTCATACAGGTTGATACTTCATACAAATATCACAGATGTCCCCTATAGTGTAAATAATTACCACATATATTTGCACAGCAAAAGGTAAAAATGAAATAAAAGTTGATTTGTTCTGTCAATTTAAATCAAGCATACACACGTGAGTACATTGAGCTTTATTGAAATCTGATTGGACATTCTGCAGTGCCTCTAGATTTTTCCCAATACTGTCTCATCAAAAAGTCTTCCTGAAGATAGAATATATGGTGGACTGACTGTTTCCAGTTGTGCTGATATTTATTGGAATACTTTTTGTTTATCTCTCCATTGTATTTATATATCGACTAATTTTCTACACATTATGTGTGTATTACCAAATGTTTTATATTTGTTATGCTAAAATTTATATTACAATGGGATTACTACACAGTGTTGGAAGTGGAATTCAGAATGAAGGGGCAATGGTATCAATGGGTCTGTAAAGGTTCAATGTGTAATATTTAGAGTGATCTATTAGCAGAAATGGAATATAGTATTCACAGATGTGTTGCCATTGTGTAATCACCATTTGAATTTTCTTAATCTTAGAATGTCCCCTTTAAATTTTCATAAGGAGTGGGTCTCATGCTCTGCCATGTTTCTACGTAGCCCAGAATGGACAAATCAAACACTGGCTCATGTTTTGTTTTAAAGGTGACTGCCACTGTACCCTACCTTATGCCTGGGAACAGGGGCTTGGGTTGTCAGGAGTGCTCAGAAGGCTGCTATCTGCAAACTCACCACTAGATGACGCTAAGTCACATTTTAAACATTGCAGCTTTAAAGAAAGCCCTGTAATGAACCTTTATTTTCTTTGTCATTTTTGAAAATTAGGAGCATAAAGCAAATTGCATTAATCTCAAAAGTTTTCCAGCCTTAACAAACATATTCACAGATTTTTTGGGGGTGAAATATAAATATCTAGATCCATGTTTATAACAATCTATTTTTAATTGTACATAGCTACATCCATGTTTATAACAATTTCATTTTAATTGTGGTATATGATTCAGTTTTTTTAACATATTTAACAAATCTATAAACTGGCTCAGTGATTAGTTTAGACTTTATGGATATGCTTAAATTCTAACCAAGAACAAGGTAAAGCATACTTTCACTGTTCTGTATAGTGACCTGCTTTGAGGCTCATTATAATATTTATCTAAAATGTCCTGCAACATGCCTGTCTGTCAGTCTGCCCAAGGTTGTTGCTCTTTAATTTGGCACAGACTGTCTAATCAGATCATTGTGTGAGAAGATGGCTGTCGCTGATGTCAAGGAAAGGACAGCTGACAGGGACATGGAGGTTGATAGAGAATGAAAGCAAGAGAGTAAATAGCAGAGGGTTTTGAGGAAATTATGAAAAGAAATCTATTGCTAGAATTCATACAGCAGACTACAAGGTTTCTTGAACTGAATATTCCATTTTAAATGAATGACTGCTGTTATTCTCTCAGTAATTTGAAGACTTGCTATAATCACAATAGGTGCTTGTCCAAGAGGTTGTTTTTAATGGAAAGATGTGCATTGTATTGGTTTTACCATTTCATTAGTTATCTACCTTCAAACCACACATCAACAATAACACATTTCTAAATGGACGTTTTGTTTGTACTTTCATTTAAAGTCTGTTGAAGCCACTTCGCATAGAAAAATCATGTGTTTTTTTTTCACATCGGCAGACTGTACTACTATCCTCTGAATCATTAAGCTAAATTAATGATGCATAATATTCTGCGTGCTTCCTTGTCCAAGGTTTTTTCTCCTGGAGGTTAAACTCTTTGAATTGTGTGTGTATGTGTGGAAAAAAGTGATCAAATCATAGAGGAGGTTTATTACATATTAACCCCAGGAAGCCCTGATCTTAATGATGTCTACCAAAGCAGTTCAAAGGGTTTTTAGTTTTAATCTTTTTTTCTTGCTTTATAGTTTGATTTTTTTTTTTCAGTTTGCGATGGTGTTTGTATATGGCTATTCATTTATCCATGGATCTGTATGTGGTGATACATTCACACATATACTGTACTCAAACAACCTCATTAGTGGCATATAATCACAAATATCACCCAGATTGCCTTGTAAAAGATGTAGGACCTAGCACGATGCCTTTGTACCATCAGCACAGTTAACTTGGGAAATATTTAGAATGAACTTTAGATTCATGTCTCGATTTGCTTTGTGAGTCAAGGTCATATCAATGATAGATTGGACTGTGCTTTTGTGCCTGAATTTAGCCCCTTTATCTCTTTAAATCACTGCCTTAAGGCTCGAAATTGAGAAAACAGCCAGGGTCTCATTTCCAAAACCATCTGAGCATAATAAGTATGAGCTGTCCAATAGCATTTATGTGTCGATCTGCTGGAGTGCAGAGATGGAGTGCAGGCTCCGCCAAGGACCCCATTATTTCAGACCCCCACCGTTTCAGGGAATTGCAAAGGTGCTTCTTCACATACCTCAGCACATTTTCATTTGCTACATTATCATAAAATGTGAGTTTTAACCCATTTGTACTCAAATACTATTTTTACTCAGTTTCTTGTTTGTAAACATCATGAGTGATGTTGAGTTATACAGTAGAGTTCATTTCAATGTTTTGTTTGGAAGTCACCATTAAGAAAATGTTTTTTTTTTTTTTTCTGGGGGTCTAGGTGCAAATGCGATAGTTTTATCCAAAAAACAAATCACTGAAGCAGTCTAACCTGATGCAAGATGTCCACACTAGTTTAACATGTCATCTTTAACTCATTTATGATTGGGAAAATATTTCCATATACTACTAAAACTCTACTTAAATGTTTACTTTGACATACACCTCTGTATCTGGGTGACAAACCAAAAACGATATCTACTTTCTTGTCCTTGGCGTTTGGATAACATTTTACTAATTATATTTTACATACCTAACTGTAAGTGATGGGGCTCACTCATTATTCCACCACATTGTACTGGTCTGCGGTATTATATGGCATATTGTCGTAGCTATATAATGGAGTGTACAGCACAAAAAGTCAAAAGGATGACCAAATAATTTATTGCACATGATGCAATACAGATGCTTAACAACAAAGTATCTATTCTGATATCACCAGTGGGTATTAATGCCCAATATTTTATCTGCTTTATTTCAAAATGAAATTTAAAAGCTTCCCATCTATTTTGGGGTATTTAAATCACTCTCTTTTATTATATACTGCTCTTAGAAATGGTTGTGAAGTCTTTTCCATTATCTTTGGATATAGTCTAGTGCCATAATAATACTAACAACCCTAGATATAATCTTGGATGGATTTCTTATCCCTAGACAAGTTATAGTGCCTCCTTGAACATCTATTCAACTTTAGATTTTGCTCAGCTTTCATTATGAGCTAAAGTGCTATGTGGGTTACAAAGTCACATTGTTATAAAGCCTGACACAAAATGTCTCACACATCATGAAAAATGGGTGTGTTAATGAGCACAATGTAGGCTGCAGCTCTCCGACACAAAGTTGTGATCTGTTCTCTGTGGCTGCTGCAGAGCCTTTGACCCACTCTTTGTTTATCCTATTGTAGTACATGATTCCCACCTTGACTGGTCTCACACCAGTGGGTTCTTCGTGTTGCTAATGACAGGCCTGGCCTAGAAGAGGGTACTTAACCAACAACTGGCATTTGGCTCTGTTTTATCATTAGACATGCATGTCTCTAAAATGTAAGCTCCAAGGAGCAGAATAATTATACAAACCAATTCTCATTGTTGTTAATTAGTCTGATATAAGGTTGGGTTGAAGTGTCACCATTGCAAGTTGGAAGATGAAACTTGCTGGTGGAGGTTGATGTAGAATCTCAGCATGTTACTAAGGAGTCACTAAATTCTTCTACAAGCCCATATGCGTCTTGTAACCATGTCTTACTCATCATTGTCAACACTATGTTGCAGGTGCATGTTCTTTTGGTCTCAAGTGGGTTTTTATGCTGTAAACCTGGCAAATAGATGGAGTGGAAAATGCGGACTCTCATTTTATATGATTATGAAATGCAACTTGGTCTATTTTCTGCATAGTTTTATCATTGCACTTGCATGGTGAAACCATACAATGTAATTATTTAATAGGAGACAGCAGTACCTAAGACAGCAACTTGAAACTGACTTAATATTTTTAGACCAAATACAACACACACATACTTATTTGTTATATTTTTTAATGCTTATTAAACACCCTTACACTTTCTCAACTAGCTTTATAACTTTATATTTATCTGATCACAAAATAATTGTTGTCTGATGAATAAAAAAACTTAGTGTTGCACATATGAAATAATGAACTGTTATGACAATATCACAAAGTAAAAGTAAAAATTGTCCTGTCAAAATTATAAAGTAATTGCTGTATTTTGTACCTTCTCGTTGCCTGCTTGCTGAATTACCAGTCTGAATTGTTCTGACCATTACATGCTCCATTACCACTTTTTGTCCTGTTTATCCCTGCGTTTTTTTTTTTTGGGCTTAGACTATAAGTAGGCCTGCTATTGTTGTATAAAAATTACTTTTTGACTGTATCTTACTGCTGGTTTATGTACATCTGTACTTGGATCTTCCCTGCCTGTTGCATCGAATACAGAACATGACAGTTGATACTGCTATACTCCATACTATATTTCTTTCAGTGGGAATATTCTGTTAGAAGTCAGTGATACCAAATCTATTTTGAATTTTGACTGACAAGCTGTTGCTTCACATAACATGAAATGTATCATTTTCTATTCATTCATGTTAGACATCTAAAAGGCAACCTTGGAACACTTTGTCCTGCTCACCTTTGTTTGATTATGAATTCAAAGCCTTAGTTGCTGAGCTGGTGTTATGATAATGCATGGCAGCTCTCTGTGATATATAAAATTGGTTTTGACAACAGCCTAGCTTTTAGATTCACACTGCCCCGAGACCATAGATTTAACATATAACCCAGAATCCTTTTTTCCAGTTAGAGCGGAGGGAGGGTAAGAGAGGATTGGGGTGATGGGAGGGCGGTGGGGGCAAACTATTTCTGAAAGATGTGAGTGGCCAAGAAATTCATAAAACACTGTCGTTTTCCGTGACACATATACTCGCTTGCTTCTCCCTGAGGATCTCCCCTCTAGTTGAGGGAAATGTGCCCTTGACAGTCCCAACGTCAGCTGTGATTTTGTCACTCAGTGGGTGAAATACATTGTGGTGCTGCAGACCTCTTGGATGCTAATAACAAGAAGGGTCAGTCTCCTCTCTTGATAACTCCAGAGTCTGGTGAGACTTACCAGCTCTTTAACAACTTTAACAAAGATGCCCACAGTCTTTGAGGTGAAAAATTGTTACAGTGGGTGCCTGTTCATCTGACTCTCATTATATTAAATGGTTTAGACCATACAGTATCTTACAGTCTTAACTAGCTCTGAGATGTTCTCCTTTTAGCTACAAACAGATGCACACTGAAGAAAATTAAAGCAAAAGCCTTTGAGAGCATTAAAAAATGATGCTGATGACATCAGTGGAATGGGGATTTCTACTTCCCTGCGTAGCAGAGGTGAATCAACAAATTTGGCTTTCAATTGAAGACTGAAAAATGACAAATATATACAGACACACCAACCTGTGAGAGGACATCAGTAATGGGTTCACATTTTCCTAATCTCCTTTGATGGATTCAGGCCATGATTTTCATTTAGTCAAAAAGAGATAACCAAACTGTCAGCTGTGCTGCTGCCTTGCTTTAATCTCTGCCTGCAGCCAATAATCACCCTGCAACCCGCAACCCCTTTGTCAATTGTTAATCTTGTATTGAAGACATTTAGATGCCAGGATGGTTTTCTGCATCCTAGGATAATCCAGGAGGCCACTGAGGAGAAGCAAATTGGATTCATTATTAAATTCTGCATTATTAAAAAAGACAAATGAATTGAGTTCTCCAAAGAATTTGTGGAATCAATTTAAAAATAATCATTAATATACAGATGCATATCACGTCTCCTCCAGACTGAAAGATTAGTAAACTATTGACTATAAATACTAAGACAATCTTCACTCTTCAATGTGGCAGTTTATAGTTACTTATTTAAAGGCATTTAACACATGGTAATGTCAACATAATACATTTAGTCTTTGTAATTCAAGTGTATTTAGATGACAACATGGGGAGGAGTTGGCTTGATGTATACCTATTTTAGATAATTAGGCTTTAGACAGAGTACAGGTATTGTTCACCTGAATCATATTTCTGTTTTAAGATATCCTATACCTGTACACATTTGCAACATATTTTTATATTTGAATGAATGAATGCTATTGAACTCTTAGTAATATTTTTAAAAAATGTTCCCTCTTCATATGCAAAATCTACAATCACAAAGAAGATAATAATAGTTCTTTGCCTGAATTGAAACTTAACTAAAACACCTGACAAGACTTGTCATTCAAAGATAAAAATCTCGAAGCAAATTTAAAAGAGCAGCACATGTGATTGATTTAATAGAACAACAGGCTGTGGTTAAAATGAATCAAACAGAGATTGATTGGACGGTCACTGGCAATTTCATAGGTGATTATATTAGCAGGGGCCTTCACATTTAAATGAAAAATCTTAAATAACTCCCCATTTGCTATTTGCCTTTGCTGCGGAGCATACAACACATGATATGCCGAGGCATGCTCAAACAGAAGAAAGGGAAAGGAGTCTGATTAAAGTTTATCTTTCAGGGCAATAAGTCTGCTGACATTCATTATTGCTTGTCAGATTGTAAATGGTCTCTGAGAGAGATATTATGCAAGCTCACACACACATATGTTGTGCGCGAATGATTTAGTCATGCCGTCCGACCACGCTCTAACCTGTTTGTCCTCGGGTATGTCAGTGATCAGTCTGATAGGAGACAACATCTTAACGGGGTAGAGCAACAAAACATCCGACATGGACAGTGTCTGCCAGACATGGCACACATTGCCTCATTGTGTGTTTTATTCATGAGAAGAAATTAAATAATCTTTTTGTAAATTGGAAAAGCTGCCACGAATTAAGTACCCATCTCCAATGACCCTAAAACAATTTTCTTTGAGAAATTTATACTAAGAAGACTAGTAGCTTTGTTATGATAGGATTATCTTTGGAAAAAGTGCATTAGAAAGTGCAAAGAGAATTTTCCACATGAATCTCAACTGATGTGAAAAGTGAAAGTCACATCTGCAGTATAATGTTGTATTTCAAATGTGATGTCAGTGTACAAAATATGTTATAAATCTCTGTGCCTAGTGGAAGTACAAAGGTGTGGAATGGTGAGCCCAGTGTATGGTGTACCCAGTATAAGTCAGCATGACACCAAGAAGAAAAAGGAATGGAAATTTATCAAAGCAACAAGACTTACTGTAGAAAACAAATTTCCTCATTCTAACAAATGTCCTGCTCCTGTTTGGTAGTATTCAAATAAAATGTACATTACATATAGTAACACATCTTGTTTTACTTTTAAATATTTAGTATAAAGCAGCACCTACTCAAATGCAAACAACCATCCTAAAACAGAATAAAAAGAGAACTAGCAAAATTTGATTATTTGAACAGCAGCACCATTGCCTGTTAAATAAGACATAAGGGAAATCTAATTGTGATGACAAACATTTCAATTGGTCCATCAAGAGTAACTGCTATGTTAAATCCATTTGTTTCACATTAGTTGCAAGTCCCTTTCACATGTGATAGTGGATTGTGATCGGTTACATTTTTATTGCTCATTCTTACTGCTGTTTGTTTCCCTACTGCATGGTGCTTTCTGTCATATACAGCATAAACAATAGCATATTGTGGCGGTGACAGCTGCAATAAAAATATCAGGCGTACTCAACCTCTTCCTTTGCTGTTGTTGAGTAAAGTGGCATATGTAAGCTGCATCACTACTCAAGTTGACAGCAAATAAGAAGCAAGAATCAAAAACATTCCAACCTAATCGCTGTAGCATCTAGAGGGCACACTGAAATGTGTTAATGAATTGTGCATTTGCATTGTTGTTCTGACATCTGATGTACAGTAAATACATCAAAGAATTTGGCAGCTGGAACCCAAAAATACTACCCCTACCTCTGGCAGCATGCGCATTGACCCTGAAATATTAGATATGAAGAAAATGAAATTTCTTGTTGTGTGAACACTTTGTTTTGCTTTAATCTTGAAAAACAGAGTGACAGAAATTCTAAAATCAAACCTGGCCTGAACTCACTGGTTTGGTGAGCTGTGTCATCTGAGGAAAGAGAGCCCTGAGTACGGCTGCTCAATAAAACCTCATTGTCCCTTGAAACATAATGTTGAAGTTTACCGAGCACTCAGGCAGTCACTCTCTCCCTTAGATTTCGGTAATGTAATACTTGTGGCAGCACACACATCATATTTGGCCTGGGGAAGTGACTCATGCATGTCTTTCTTGTCAAGAGAGTTGTGCTTTGAACTTGTGCGCTCCCACCTTACAGGCTTGTGCACAGTCTACGATTAGTCTTGTGGATGCAGGATTGAGACCCTGCTGAAGACCCTGGGGCAAGTCAATAAAACATACAAACAGGTCTGCACTCTGATTATAGTTCCCAGGACTTTAGGGGCACACAAGACAACATGCTGAACAAATCTTCTGGTAAACATTCACAGCCAAAATGTCAGTACTGTGGGAACAACATGTTGCTCTAAACCTAATCTAAAACAGTATTTTCTATTTACTTTTTTACTTAAAAAATAGATTTAATGTGATAGGATGATTTACCCACAGCTACAGTACAGACCATTTAGAGTGTTTTGTATATAAGTCCAAAGAGGTCATGTCCTTGGTATTTTCATGGGGGATGCTGGTTTTTGGATGACCAAAATGAAAAACACCAGTATAATTCACTTTATTTTGAAGATCTTGGCAACAGTTGTATGATGTGGATTGCTGTGAAGTGTGGCGTACATTTTTTTTCATCTGTGTTGTGATGACATTAACTTAACAGCATATTACATTTCTACTGTGTCCATTTGTAAGTGAAAAAAAGGTTGTGTCTATAATGGTCTTTGACTCTTTGGATCAATGCAGTGAACTCAGGCCACATTCGAACTTATTAAACTGTTGTGTTGGAGGTTGATACTAAAGTCACATCAAAATGCTCAGAATATATATTTATTTTAAAGCTGCACAGTATGTTTGTCTTTTTAAATCTAATATCTCAAAATTGCACTGCACCTTTAACACAGAGTTACGAGGGCAGACAGCAGAAGCTAAATAATGCTTTTTTTAATCAAAGCAACTTGCAGCACACGTTAACCTCTAAACAATATTTGAAACCAATTTGCTATTGCTGTAGAAAAACACCTTTAAAACTTAAACAAACTAACCTTGCCACTCTGTACTCTGCCCTTTCTTGTACAGTTTGCTATGTTCCACAGACAGTTGTATGAGATTTGAATAGGATACACTCACTGTCTTCTCCGATATCTTGTAGGAACCCATGTACAGTGCCAGAATTTAAATCAGGTCATGAATATGGAACGGTCCAGTTGGAATTTCCGTACGGTAAAGCAGCTTGTCACTCAGAACGTCAGCATCAACTTTTGCCCTCACAAGTCTGAAATACAAAATTCAGAGACTATGATAAATCTGGCAGGCCATGCTCACTGACAGCTATGTGGGGCTCCAGAAGAATGACCTGCTAACAGTGTACTGCATGTATAGGGGGTTCTGATCCACTGCTCCTCCGACAGAAGACAGAGACACACGCAGACAAGGGAATTGGGAGGGTCTACATGTGAATACAACAAACCAAGCATGCGTTCAACTGCATCCCTTGGGCTTGGAGGTTGTCAATGGGCTTGTTTTCCACCCTTCAGAATTGTAGTTTACTTTTCAAGATTACAGAGGGATAAAATGGTGCACATAGCAAAAGTAAGTTCCGAAAGGAAAAGCTAACTCAAGTTTTTTCCTGTCATTTGTAATTTATCACAGTCCAGTTCTCTTTTTTGGCCCAAGAATAAAACTGGCATTGAAAGAACATCCTTGATTTTGACTTTGAACCCTTATGAAAGCGCAGATGACAACTGCAGCTAATCAAAACCCTGGTATGCAACAGCTTTACTTAGAACTTGAAGCAATGATCAGTTTCTCTTGTAGAAGATAGTCCTGTACCAAGGCAAGCAATGACACAATCTCACAGAGTAAAACTACAGTACTTCCTTCTCTTCGTCTAATGCAGATTATTGTATTTCTGGTTTAGACTGTCATAGTGATTCCTTATGTCAATACGATTACATTATGCAGCTGATCCAAGTTGATCCACAAATCCTAATCCCAAAGCCCAAGAATGGCTGGTTTCTAACACTCCCCAATCTTCTTAGAAGTAGTCTAGCCTGCATCTGGGGCTGTAACAGGGCTGGGGCTGCCTTGTGAGAAAACCAGTGCCTTTTCTGGTTCTTGTGGGGGGGGTCAAAGCATGTTCCTCCATTATGAATTCCACACCTATCTGTACCCCAATAATTAGACTCATTCCACACCCTGCGAACTCACTGTGACCTGTTTTTGCAGAGGGAATCAGGGCTGTAGGTTGTTCTTGGGATATATCCAATCCAATTGAGTGGATGAGAAGTGACAGAGGCATAAAAGCCCAGAGAGCCATGCTGCAGATTCTGAACACGTAATTAGCCCTGTCCCAGGAGGATGCACGGTGAGTCTGCTTATTCCAGACCATACATTAGCAATGACATCCATCTCTGAGTTTTGCAAAAATGAACATCCCTTTACAGTAGAAACAAAATGTATAATTAGCACATATTAGCATGAAATTCAGGTCCTTGTGCTATAAAACCGAGTAAAGTTATACATTTTTTTTCTTGCAATGACATTTTTTCATTAAATGGAAAGTTGTGTCTTCACATCAAAAATTGTTAAAAGCATAACAGATTGATTAAAATAAAAATTAAATCATTGAAATGAGTTTGACAACAAACCTACCTCAGAGATGTCACACATTCTAAAAGCATTCAAATCTTAATTGTTCCACTGCATGAACACGTAACAAAAAAATAAAGATTAAGACTAGCACAGCAGCAACAGTGACTATGTTGACATTAATTTTCTCTGACAAAACTATCTGCCTAATTAAAAATGACCAGGTTTCATTTTTGTTGACTTTGTTTATGTTATCTGTAGGTCATGTGGTTTCCACTACATAAGTACATGTTAAATTGTGAATTTTTTTTTTTAATTGCTCACTTAGCTATTTGTGATCTGTTCAACCTATTGACCTGTGATCAGGAGGTTGTTTTTTTTTTAACTTTAGCCAAGTTACAGAAGCATATTTCAGTTATTTCAGATTATCCTTTCTCTCCCCTGCTTTCTCTCAGTTTTTCCTCTTAATGTTAATCATCCAGTTTACTTACTCAAAAAGGTTAAAACCATACATCTGGAATAGAGCAACTTGAAAACCAGGACACATGATAGATCTGTACTGTGTGTACAGAATTCGACTTAAATCAGAGACTTATAAATCTGTGAGACATATTGCATTTACATACTCGTTTGGAACAGTGCCATTAAGAAATCCATGCCACCTGCCAATTCACAGCAAGCAGAAATCTGTTTTAGCGTGAATAAAAGTGTGAGTGAAAGCAAAAGATATCAATGCTAACAGCAAGATATGCTTTAGTATTTCAAATTAAGCTCCCTCAAACTTTTGCCAAGTTCAGAACTGCCACAATGTTTCAGTAAAGCCATACTGTATAGCATACACCTTCTTTCTTTTCTTTTCATGCTAGTTCTTGTTGGCTGGTGGCAGTTGTCGAGGTTGTCTCTTGTGTTGACGCTAATGCTAATCCTGGGCGTCAAATATATTCAACTTACTGTCCACTGCACAGAGGAAGAACTAAGTATTATATCCCGACACAAACGGAGGTGCCACGGTGTTCATCAGTGTGATCCCTGCTTAAATATTCAGTTCCTTCCCTGCACATGGGGAGGCTCGTTTGATGTTTATGGTACAGATTTCCTGTCATGAGCACATTATCAGAGGAAACATTGGCTGCAGGTAGCGCATAGGGATAGGCTGATAATGAGCATTTTGGTGGTAGTTTAAAAGATGTTGTAAGCGTAATCTTTTTCCAAAGAAAAGACACCCAAGGACAGAAAAAGTGTATATGACACTCAAATAGTCTGGGCTCACACAGCAGGGAAGTGGAAGTGCAGAAGACTTAGAGACCTACAAAGGAAATGCAACAGCAGTGCGTGCACTCTCACAAGATGCCAGCTTGCTTCTAAAGCCATTTTAAATGTGCATCAATCTGTGCAATCTCCAAAAAGTCCATCTCACCAAGCAAAGTAGATGAATAAATGAGTGTGTCTGACAGAGCAGTCATAGTCAAGATCAAAGGAAAGGGAGATAATTAACAGCAGACTAATTGGTAACCACCCCGAGTTTTCATCAGATATGAAAAAGACTGCAGCTTTGCTGGATATTAATTGGAGGAGAATGTGCATGAAATATGTTTGGGTGAGGCATTTTCAGTAGTAGATGGCTTGACATAATCACACAGCACTGCAAAGTATCAGGAATAATGAATGAATATAAATTAAGTAAAAAACAAAATTTCAATGAAAAATGGCACAATAACAGCACTCAGCAGTTTTAAATCAAAATTAATATGACATTTTGTGTGCTGTAGCTGTTGCCCCAAGATGTTTTGCATGTCATAGTAACAAAGCCATGCGTGTGCGTAAAGTGTATATATGCATTTGTGTGTAGTTAGGCACACCATATGAGATTTCTGAGGAATGTTGAGATGTCTGTAATGGTATTTTTATGTGTAAAGTGAATGATCTGTCATTGCCTTTATATTTTTTATGTGCTTCGTGTCTTGTCACAGAACTCTTATTCAGAAACTGTGGTAGAGACATCATGCTCCAAGTCTCACAATGCCAGAACCAATATTGCCAGAGCTCAGAGTACTCAGCTCTGTCAAAATTTTACAGACAGTACCGGTTATGCATCAACAATATTTGATGAGAAAAAAAAAATGTTAATGGATAAGTGTTAATAGTTCTCATACTATTGTTTGCCAGAATTATTTTATGTGCCTCCATCTTCACTGCATGTATGCATGTGGCGAAGTGTCTGTGCATGTATATTCTGTCTGACAGGTCCCATGGCATAGAGTATCAGAGCTGTGAGCAGAATGGCAGCTAAATCAATAATGGACATGACCCATGAGAAATTTTAAAAGTACTGTGCTACTGTATTTTGACAGCATGATAGTATATTGAGGAAGTTTTCCTTTTTTCACCCAAGTGTGAGGAAGACACAGTTGTACATGAAAAGGAAAAACAAGCATGTATTAATGAGTCAACACAGGCCTAATAAACGGCATGTATCAATTTATCATTTTACCCGACAACACGTGTAGAAATACAGCCAGGGGGAGGCAGAGCAGCAGTCTCAGGTGGGACATTAAAAGCAGTATTTATAAGGTTGAAAATGCCTCATTCAGCTATGAGATATGGCATTATTAGAGGCTCAGAGCAGCAGTATGCCCTGTGGTACTATTGTGAAGTAATACTCTGCAAATAAAAGGCTTACATACTAAGATCTTTTTAATCTATTATTACATTGTAAGGGAAAAGCGTAAAGTGTAACTTCATCTTCTTGAGACACCAGTAGCAAGAAAAATACAGCACAAGCAGTGTTTCCTATTATCTTGACATACACCATCGGTCAGGTGAATATAAATCTAAGTCTATAGACAAAAAAGTGTGTACTGTATTGTGTTGCTAGTTAAAACAACAGAGCTACTTGTATTATTAGATGGAATAATGCTATCAGTGAAAACAATCTTTGTGCTTTGGTGAATATGCTGATATAGACATTAATAACAGAATGTATACAGTTGAATACTGTAGCACAAAGAACTAGTCTGCACAGTATCAGGCAATGATTTTTACGGAATAACAACAGCTTTTTGAATTGTATTGTAAAAATCAGATCATTTTGTGAGTCTGAAAGCAGGCTACACATAGAGGATATGATCATTAAGCAAGGACATTAGCTGAGTGCTTTCAGGAGCATACACATAATAATATTCATGCTTCCACGATGACTAGTGGGTGTTTTTGAAAAAAGAAAAATAAATAAAAATGGCTGAATGACCTACTGTAAAATGACAATAAGGTGCTGTTTGCTTTAATAAAAATTGAAAAATCAGGAGTGAATTGGAAGATAAAGGTTAATATGTCTGTCTGGACGTGGTTGTTGCATTATAGTAAGTGCCGGTCTAATATTCTTAAACTCATATTTTTTTGCTGCTTAGCATTTAAAGACCCTGTGATTTTTGTATTTTCTACATAATTACAGGTTTGGGATGGCTTATTAGCTGGTGAGAACATCAAGCTCTGTTATTGTATGATCTCTGACCACTCTATACAGGGGATAGTGCATGCCCAAATGGTTTTATATTCTTTTTCTTGTAGTCTTAATACTTAAATGTAAGTAGTGAATGTCACTGGCATTGCTTCCTCCTTCTCTTTATTGCACCTGTAGACAAGGACAAACCAAAGTGATGATCTATCATGTAAAGTAATGTTTGTTTATGCAGTACATATAGGACAACTGCTACTTGTAAACAAATCATCTCTGTGTTCTTTGAAATATGTTCATTTCCTGAACAGTTGCTTACAAGCCAACAGTGTAATAAGTCCCCAGGGAATGCTCCTTTGCTCAGTTGGAGCTGTGGAAATGCTAAAAAAAAAAAAAAAAAAAAAAAAGTAAAATTAGGTGTGCGGATTACTCAGGCAGAAGTGAAAGCCAGAGTGGTTGTACTTGACAGTGAGTTATTTAGTTGCAGGTACACACAAACACAGTATTACACACTTACAACCCCCACTGGGAGCTGTGGGTCTAAAAATAAAAGGCCTAACAACACAAATTTAAGTCTCGGAGGGACGCAGATGTCTCCAATCTTTCTTGAACTGCACGAAGTCGTGTTACATCTTCCTCTGAAGTCATTGTGTTTTCTGTTTATTCTGTGCTGCTCGCCATATTCTATGGCATGTCTGAGCTCTGATTCAAGAAGTCCCTAAGACAAGTTGAAGATAGTGCCTGCGGGACCTTGTGTACCAACACAAAAACACCTGGTTGTTTGCACAGTTCCATATACAATTTACCTTCCCTGATATACCCACTGAGATTGTCATAAAAGTTCAAGAGGGCTAGCAAAGGGACGATTCAGGAGTGTGGTTAGAATAGAACGCTACCTAGTTCTTGCTAGGTCACTGACCAGGTTCTCATTGTCAAGAACACTTTGCACACCCAAACTTATACACTGCGATTAATGTGTTGTATGATATTTTCTCTCACTAATGCTATAACTCTAGTTGGTCAAATAATATAATGTGAGGACACAGGACTGCATCTACCATTGGAAAAATATTTAAAGGAACAGTTCAACTTTTTGGTAAAAAAGAAACCTTATGAGATAGAAGTTTTTTATCCTGCACCTATTTCTGGGTGAGCAAAAACTGTATTGTCTGCAACATCTGGAGTGCCAGGTTTGATAACAAACTGAACCTGGCAACCTGTACTTGCACTGTAGATGGTCACAGTTGCACAGAATTGCTAGGTTGAATTTGATAAGCTCTTTGTTAAGATGTAGTTACTTGTTCTAGAACCATAAATCACTGTTTTCATACATTTCTGTGTATTTTCATCCATGAATTAGACAAAAAGATGCACAGTTTCTGTTTTTCAAAGGTGTTGGCTGGCTAACCACGTTCTGGCTCCTGATCTGTATGTTGTGCACAGAAATGCAATTGATATCAATCTTCTCATCTCCCCCTAGGAAAGAAGGCTAATAAGAGTATTTTCCAAAATGTCGAACTATTTAAATAGTGTATCTTTGGTACTTTGACCTCAAACAGTTGTTCACTGTCCTGGTCTTAGATTAAAAACGTCTGTTTGACTGCTTCTCCAATATCCGCTGTCATATTTCCTTTCTCTGCCATATACCAGGACACGGTGGATACTTCATAAACACCAATTTTTCACTGGATATGAATGCAGATATTGATAGCAGAATGCAGCAAATAACATGGCTTATATAGATATGTTCTCAGTGAATCTTGAAAATCCCCAACTAAGACTCTGTATTTCAATCTCACATCCCCGCAGAGCTACGCATATAGACATTTTTTTATTTATTTATTTTTTTCACCATATACTCCTGCCAGATGAGCAGACATCATACTGAACAACACCTTCTGTACTTTGAGTAAACAAAACAGATCAACAATAAAGAACTGTTATGGAACATGCCAGAACCACTCGATGTCACATAAAAAAAATAGTGCATTAACAGTTAAGCTCAAACAGGAGACCTATTTGACACTGCACCATGGTGCCACACATCACAGAAAGGATGTCAAGGATTTTATTCTAATGCACTTGCATAGGAACAAAGAAAACATCATTGATTTAATGATATCCATTTTACAGTTAAAATGTTTGAAATGTATTTTTGTACCATTGGTTGAGAAGTGGTTTGATGTTTATCATTGTAAGTAAAATGTCCTTGATGGTGTTAAGCTAAATAGTTTTTGAAAAAAAAACTTATACTAATGGTAAATGTACAATATCACAAGTTCCAAGCTGAAGTCCTTGGCCTATCTTGCCTACTGCCTGGCAAATCTGAAATCAATCATCCAATCAAGCAGAACAAAATTTGCCCAAAAATGGGGCTGATAGCTGGAGTTAACTTCCTCTGCAAATTCTAACCATATGTAGGGCATGTCATCTTTTTCTTATTATTTATTATTTGGAATGTTTTAGGTAGCCCTAAAATTGTATAATAATTTATAATCGACTTGTACAAGTAATTCTCCATCATCTTGCAATTCTTTAATGCGTTTTGTAAGGTTTTCATATTTGATATATACTCGAATCAATCAAGAGAATCAAACCAGGTCCTCTGTCAGCATAGAGATTTAGTAGGGATTTCACTCAACAAGTAATATATTTTTGTAATCCACTAGAATATCAGCATATGAAAAAAAGCATGACTGTTATGGCCTTCCACGAAACAGAAGAGGAAATAGTTAAATATTCAACAGAAAGGTTGGTTTGAACAGTGCAGTGGAACGTGCCAATGTTCACAGATAGAAGACAAACAGTCCGCTAAGGCTTTGTTGTCAACAAAACAGCAGCAAAAGCTTTATCTTTTCAAATGCTAGTGCCACAGTGAGGACAGGGCAAAATATGGAATTATAGCACAATAATACAGATTGGCTGGTAACAAGGTTAGAAGTTGATAGGATTTGGAGAGAACCTTGTGCTGCATTTCTGCGCAAGGGTGACTAGAGTATCAAGCCCTGGTTAAGAATAATGGTTTCCCTTCAGGAGGATGTGAAATTGGATTGCTCATACAAAGTGCTTGCTGAGGATAAACCTGTGTTATCCAATTATCCACCTAAACTACATAAAAAAGCGGAAGGTGTGGAGTCCTGGCAACATTGTTGCTTTGGACAAAAATACACAGAATATACTAATAGAAAGCAGAGGTTCATGCTTGCACATCAAAGTCAGAATTATTATATAAATAGTGATAAATCACCCTGTTGAAAATGTGCATTTCCTTATATTTCACATTACAAATTATAGGAGAGACATCATTCCCACAACCTGTCTCCTCTGATAACCTCTTCTTTGCATACCAAAGCCAATGCAGATAGCACCATTGCCCAACAGAGGGCAATAGTTTATTGCATAATGTATTTCACACCCCAGCACATATTTGTAAATTAATATGGCTTTAATCTACAGTAGTAATTCTTATTTTGAGTTTCACAGTGGTCATTGCAGCTGCAACTGTGATATCCTCTCTTGATCTGTGTACAGTGCATCAATGTTGACACAAGGATGCTGTTAAAAAAAAAAAAAAGCCGACCTGAAAAATCTATGCTTTTGAATGTGGCAAGAAATATCTGATTTTACTTAATGCCAGATGCTTTAAGTTAGACATTGATGTGACTTGACCAGGAGCAGTGTTTCTCAGTCACTGCTAACAGAGCATCATGTTAAATTTGCACAGCTCCCCTCCTGTTGCCATGACACGTTTATTTTTTCCCCATTTTAATCCTTTGTAATCTTGGTATTAACTGGCAAAACATCAGATTATCAGAAAAGTTTACTCTGAGATCTCCTGTTTTCTCTGAAACGGCATAAATAACTATTCTCAAGTCTCTTCTTTTATAACAATTATCAGCATGTAGCTTAAAATTTTGCAGCTATGAACGTGATAATGAACATAGCAAGGCAGTTGTAAGTTGCTTTTGCAGCTCATTTAGACGAGAAATTTCCATTTCCTAATGAGAGTGATTCTCAATAGGAAATACAAAAGCCTTTCTACTTCTAAAAGAGTCAGTCAGCACACATTTGCATAAAAAAGCCTTTGATTATGATAGATATTGCCTGCAGTCTCAAACGCACTGGCCTGAGGTGACTCTCCAGTCAGTTAGCCTCCAGTTATGGCTGATATTGTTCCCTGATATGAAAAAAATTATGCATAACGTTATTCAGCTTAGAAATATGGAAGTTACTTGCTTTTCTTATTGAAAACTATAAAATTACTACAAGTTAGTAACAGTCTACATGTAAACATACCAATATATATATATGAATTTTTGATTGTTTTTTTGAGGTTTCAGCATTTGCATCCCACCACTTGGAATGATAACTTAAGAGATGCAATAAGTTTTTAAAAACATTTTTATTGTTGGCAGGATATAGAAAACACCCAGCATGGGACTCAGCATCCAGACAGACCGACCAAGTGAAAGATTAAAAGTGAAACTTCTAAAGTGGGAAATAAGATGAAAATCACTGGGTTCTGAAAAAGAGAGAGGACCAATGAATTAGTTATCAACCATTACTGACAAACCCAGCCGTCTTCATGCCTCTTAAAACGCAAAGAAGATGAGAGCAGTGTGCGTGTTTGTGCGTGTGGTGAGTGTGTGTGTTGGGGGGGTTGAGGAAGGGTGGGGTGGGAGGGGCCAGGGGGAATTAAAAAAATATTCTGCATTTGCTGTCATGCTCTTTGAAATTTATTATTAGGTACAAAAGAGGAATGTAAAGCAGTAAAATCCAAGGATGGCATCACTAAGGCAATGCAGACCCAACACTAAGATTTTTTTTTTCTTTTTTCTTAAGTGACAGTACCATGGACCTCCCACTGTATAACGGATTGTTCTTAAATACAGTAATTAGTGTGTCTGACGCTGTGAATACACATTTATTAAAAGTAGGAGGGCTGGGTTTCTGGGGAGCTGAAATCTGGTCCTACCTAGGCCTTTGGCCCCCTGTAGGGGTGCAAAGTGTCAAAAATGCTCAGCGGGCATGAGAAGCACCCTGTGCCAAGTGTGATTGAGTGGAGAAAGGCAGCAGCACTGTCAGGAGCACTCTTTGAAGGGCTCAGCAGTAATGACCTGTCCTTGCTGTGTGGCCTCCAGCAGGGCCAAACCCTGCCATCGCGATGCTGCTTTCAGATTAGGCCTGCGAGTGCCACCAATGCAACAGAGGGGGGAATCACAGACTTCGGGTCACTGTTGTCACACTGGAGGACCTGGACTGTACTGGGCCGCTGACAGGTCTGGTGGAGGGGGAGGATATAGAGACGAGTCCAATCGCCCGTTGGCCCCCTGACACCCACCACCGTGTAGACCCATGATTCCCTGCAGCAGAGGGATGATTATCTGCATGACAGAGCCTGGTGCATTTGCAGCCAGTGACTGTGATAGTCCCTGGCAGCAAGCATTTTTTAGTTTACTGTCTCATGCTCTTGTTAATTTGATGACAGGGAGTCCTGCACTGCTGCAGGAAAGGGTGTGCGGTTGCATTTCATAAATAATATCATTTAGTTAAACCACTACATGGGACAGAAGTAATGTGAATAGAAAAGGATCACAACAAAATCCACTTTAGTGTGGAAATGTGATATACATGTAGTGCTTCTATGCGTTTTTTTTTTTTTTCTTGGTGGATAGAGTAATCAGAAGACATCATGTTCTTATGTGGAGGCTATCACTATTCAATGATGACATGAGCTTTCCAGAAGGGTGCACAACATGTTGGCAGCATGAAATTACAATGTAATGACTCATGTTCTGCTAACATTATTGTATAATTCAGTTTTTATACTGTGAGTGACACTTTTAAGAATACTAAAATCAGTTGATTTTTACAGTTGTTCAGTTAATCTTTGATAAAGCAGAGAAAAGTGGAAACAGATAACATTTGGTTCTGGTATACAATGCTCACATTCATCTCACATTCTGCATCTCAATCTCATATTCTCTGATAAGACAGAATTCAGAGCAGTGAATCATCAAAAGTGAATTGAATTGGAGAGAAAAAAGATTGCATGTTCTGCATAGTTATACAGTCAGAATAAATGACGGCAATTAAATAATAGATCGTTGAATTTGAAAGGAAGTGGGCTCATTGTGGGGAAGCCTCTCTGTGATTACAAAGAGATGAAATCTTTCTTTACATGTAATGAGAAGTGTCGTCACTTTGCCCAGGCTGAAAATCCTAGACAGGTCATAGCTGGAAAATTCATTTGCCCGTGTCCCAATTAGAGCCTGGAGGATCCTGAAGCCTACTGTGATGTGACATGGCTCCATATGAGCTCAGGGGCAAGGCCCCATACTGCAAAACACTCAGTATGAACAAAGCATCAGATTCTGATTATGCTTTCTGGTATCGCCCTGAGACAATCTGCAGTTCTTTTGAGGAGTTTTCTGGCTATGCAGATGTTTCAGTGCTCATGGAGCCTGTGGTGATGGTGTGAAAGAGGACTGAGCTGTCACCAGGGATGTAGCATGTTTTCTCTCCTTTACCGTCTCTAGCATTAGTTTGCTTTTCCAGCACAGAAGGACTAGTGTTTTTATACTCATACTCAGATTCAAGAACCAGAGAGAAAATGTCTTTTAAGTCTGCTCCTGTGCCCCATATTATTAAATATGTAATGCACTTTGTGTAGCTGAATAACAACATAATGAATAATAAAATAATTTAATAAAAAAATCAATATATTGTCAGCTTATCACAGGATTACCTCAGTGGCTTACAGTTTTTTTTAATGTTGTCTTTGTAAAATAATTACAGAAAATAGAGAGTATAAAATTCAGAACTGCAGAAAATGGGCATATGATGACAAACATGTGACCAGTGATGTCTGTGTTTTTGCTGTCTCTTCTAATTGATCTGTATCACTCAATGAACAGGGATCACATAATCCATAAGACAAGGCATCAGGACCATCAACAATGACTAAATCTCTGCTTTATGCATTCAGCTAGCACCTGTATTATTCATTAGGCAGGGGAATTCATTTACTGATCTTTATCTGTTATTACTCCCTTACTGCTTTATTTGTTAATTTCCTTTTTCCTCATGTCTAACAAAGCACGTTGCAAAAATATATGTATATAGCAGAGACTATAGCAAATCATATTCAAACACATTCCTGTGAATGTTCAGAATCTGAATCATAAAAACATGATTTAACAATGTCCAAAACTGAAAGAGCTTTCTTGTGCATTGCTCTCTTGTTGCTCATAAATAAACAAGCAATGCTGAAACACATAGAATTTAGCTGGCCGATGGTAAAAAGAGTTATTTGTGGCTTTCTGAAAGACAATGCATTTCTGACAGCATAAATATGATTAATGCGATAGACTAAAATGGACACAGTAAAATGGCATGTCAATATTTCAAAGCAATTTCATCCTACTGTGTAAAATTCTCGTAAACACCATGAAGAACATGTTGCAGGTCATCTGTTTTGTGCTTGTGTGTTCCACAATTAACTCACCAGTGATTGTACATAATTACGCTTTACAGTGTATTTGCAGTACAGATTTTTTCAGCAATGCAAATGAATAGGTAAAGACCACTGTTTATTAAAAGATTGTTTAGTTTTGTAATGAAGTTGGAATTGATGATTGGGTGTTCATGTTTTATTTATGTGTTTTGTGTGTGTGCGTGTGTTGGGGGGCCAATCTAATGGTATTCAAAATTCAGGTGCAGATTTTTAATTTAATATATTTTTGCTTACTTAGACTTTAATGGTGTACTGTTTAAAAGTTCACGCAGATGAAAAAAATACATACAAATTAGATTGAGAGCCACAACAGTGTATAATTACAGTGTAATATTAATATACAGCATATACATTAACGTTTCACTGGAATTCATTCATTGGAGCCCGTTTCTTCTGTTACAATTTCAGTCTGCCATAGTATGTTTCAAATTTCCTGGCTTGTGGTGTTAGGAAAGCAAACTATTATGATCAAATAAAAGTTTTAGAAATCTATTTCCTAGATTTTTCCTGAAAGGGAGGGAGTAAAGAAAAGCAATAGAGTGTACAACGCCCATTGTAAATCCAGGACAGTTACTGCTTGATACTATCAGCAGGGGCAATGGAAGTATAAATGGTTCCAATAAAGGTTAGAGGTTTTTTATGGTTGTGTCTGTGGCAACCATTTGGTTTCAGGAGAAAATGTCATTCATCATTTACACTATAGATATACTATAGACACACTTTCTGTGTATTAATCTGTATATTTTTCAATATTGCACTTCACTGATGATAAGATCCTTCACCACAAGCCGCTGAAGTGTATTTCACATCCTGGGATGTCAGTGCTCTAACACATTTTTGATGTATTGTCTGGTGAACTCTGTGGGATAATCTAGTGCTCCAAGCCAGCTATGTGGAAAATGTGGCACAATAGCTAATATTCTTCCCAGGGGTTTAAGTGGGATTTGGAAGGTTGGGGAACTCTAAGAACCATTGGTGGATGATGCAGAGGGGAAAACGACTTACCTGAAAATAACTGTCAAACTGGCTCGAACAGTGAGCTCTGACAGTATTTTAAAATATACTGAGAAATGATAGATGGGTTTTATTTATTAGAAAGGAGATCAAATGCTTTCCAGACCCCGAGAAAGGAAAATGACAAGTGATAGAGAGTATCATCACCCCTTGAATTTATTGTGTACTTGTGGCTGCTACCAATGGCATTTAAAATTATGGTAGGAAATAACATACAGTAGCACACTTCAGTCCAATGTTCTAAATCATCAATAGACTGAATTAATTTATTTAGTAGTCTGCTCACATATCAGCTGTGTAGACTCCTTACACTAATTTTGTTAAATTACAAATAATAATTCAATTGATTGTATTCTTAATATTGTTACAAGACTATACAATTTATTATGGTGAAACATGGACATTTAAAAATGATGCATATCTCAATTTATTAAAATTAAATAATAATTTATTTAAATTACCTTTTGAAGTACCTTTAAAATACCTTTAAAAATCATCTATCTATGTTTGTCTGGATTTCTTTATACTTTATTTATATACTGTCCATATAATAACATACTGTATACTATACACTTTATTACAACTTCCTTTACAAAGGGCCAACAAGCTTGTTGCAAATGTACAAGTTTCTGTGTTCAGCAATTTTGCAAAGTCTGAAAACTCTTGCAGGTTGGGTGTGTACAGACTGTCATTATTGTGATTTGGTGTGTGAGCAAAGCAGCCATAAGCGACCCTGGATGAAAAACCAAAAATGACAGACAGATGTTTTATATTTATTAATGAAATTATAAATATAAATTACATTTTTTAAAACAGTAACTGCTGATGCTGATCCTACCTGTTCAAGAGCAGGATGCAACCCTTTGTCTCCTTCAGATTGAAAACTCTTGATGCTTATGTTCAGCTTGTTTTAAATGGGTCTTTTCTGTTGCACATCAGGCTTCACTGTACTTTCTATTCTTATTGGTTTCAGCCATTGTGGCTGCTATTACTTTTCTGCAGTCTCATCTTGAGAGCCACAGCTCACTGCAGGCTGTGTCCCTATGACATACTTGCACAGTAAATGGCCCAAAACATACCCTGAAACATTTACAACACTATTAAAAAAGCCAATTCAGGCAAATGGGGAAACTTAGGCACCCAAGGTGATAATCAGACACGAAGAGCTAATGTATGATAATATTTTCAAGAAAAAATATAGCATCAGTGAGCAGTTTTTACACTATCCCATCTATCTCAACACAGTTTGGGTCAATATGGCAATATGCAATCATTTGTTAACTTTACCCAGTACAAATGAGTTGTTCAGAGCCAGTTTTAATTTAGTTTTCTATTTGCTTACATTCGCTTGAGTAATGTGATGCAACAGTTCGGATTCAGAAATGAATGAGTCAGGGAATTGTGGAGGATGAATTGAACAATCGAACAGGTTCGAAGGTTAAGACAAATGATGAAAATCTCAGCTTTTTCTAAAATTTATGTTTTTGGTGCTTAAAAATTTCGCTGCTCAAAAGTTTATAATGCACACAAACTTGGAAGATGTGGGTGATATGATTGCATATACTGTGTATGGCAAAAACTCCATAAAGTTAAATAAAATACCAATATTCAGAATAAGCATAATAGGCATCTCAAGTGCCTCAACAAATGACTCATTTGCTTAACAAGACTTGAGTGGTGGCACAATGGAAAACACTAATTATTCGTAACACCTTAGCTGGTAATTTGTAAGTGTTATGAGTTTATGCATTAGGATTATGCATGGCTGTTAAAAATAACCCAGCAGCCACATAGTACACACTGAAGGAGTGGATTTCATCAACATGGCTGTAAATCCTTAGCTCAGCAGTGGCTATAGTTTATCACAAGCACAAATCTGCTCTCCTTTCTTACTTGATCCATTCACTGATACGTAAAGGAATTCAATCAGGCCAAGCTTCCTGACATAAAAAGGATTTCTTATTGCAGTGGCGGGACTATAGTGCTGAACTGACTTCAATAGCTCACCAGACCTTTAAGGATGGTCTTTTGTTGCACAACATTAAAGGTGACCCCACAGCGTTATCCCAGTGAATGAGCAAGTGCTAATACTCATCATAGTCTGGTCTGAATTGAAAGATTGCTTGGTGACATCATGCTTCATTGAAAAAATGGGCAGTGTTCTCTTATTTTCTCAGTTCCACACCAAGATAACTGCAATAATGCGTCTTCTCTGATTTTAAATCTGCATAATTGCAACGCACTTACACTGTTATTGTTGGAACAAGAGCCGTTTTATATATATATATATATATATATATATATATCAGTATATCCCTGTAGCAAATCACTGAGAGTTTGCAGGAACACACCTAGTCATTTAGAAGCAACAGTCAATAAAGAGTCCTGTATTTAGACCTGTCTAAAGGGGAAAATGTGATGAAAAATGTGAAAAACAACACTTTATAGATTAGAGATTAATTCTTAACTATGACTCAATCAATGTACCATTATACTGCCTGGGATTTTTTTTGTTTGTGTATTATGCTCATACTGTGACAGTCACAAGCAGAGCAACACGTGTAACATTACTACAAGTTGCATCTATGCTTATCTCACTGTCAATGCACATCTGTAATTTAATAGACATTTTGGGAAGTCGGTGATACTTTCTTAATGCTATAGTGAAGCAATTTCCTGGTAGAAATTCTGTCAGCAGAGAGAAAGCAAAACTTCAAACTGAATCAGTGTCACAAGAATGGAAAACATGCTTTCATAAATATTGATTCTTCATCTGTGGAATACTACAAATACAATTTAACTCTGGACAGACAAGCATAGAATGAACGCCAGACACCAGTGGAAGTACATAATATTACACAGACAAGGTAAGCTGCAGAGTTTAAATGTTATTTTGCCAATTTTAGGTGATTTTGAGATGAATAGGTCAACAAAAAATGTAAGAATCGTATTTTTTATTTTTATTGTAGATTTATCCCACAAGCATAGTTAAGAGTTACTCTGCAAATTCCCATGGGAAAAGAAAGTGCTGTTAAGACTTTTTTACTTTTCGTTAGTTTTTTATTTTTTCTTTTAGTTGCCTGTACATAAAGCATTCCTATTATTGCTTCCTTCCAGACATTAAGGACACAGCTCACAGAATGTCAACCAACCAACCAGATGTTCTGCCCTTTCCTTTAGCTTTAAAATAAAACATTTCTTTCTGCTTTTCTAAACGGAGTGGCTTTCATTTAATGCCTCATATGTAGATTAAGCAATTTATGATACTGAATGTAAATATGTTTCTGGTTTTACCCTCACTCACTACGCAACAAGCCCTTCAAGACAATATAGGTTGTTTGTGCCTACCTTAGAATACAAGCCATAATACATTTCACACTCGAACTGAACACCAGTCTCCTGTGGGAAAGTCCAATCTGTTCTCATTCCCACTGTATCAAATACTGATGCTTTGTCAAGTACCTTTTGTGTCATGTGTAGAAGCTGAAGAGAAAAACTGACACTTTGTCAAATTTTGTCCTAAGTCTCACTATATGATGTCATGGGATGAGAATGCATTGGAAAATCTAATGTTTTCTAACCCATCCGTCTACGCTAACCCCCTCCCATTGCTGAGTTAGTTGCTTTATATACCTCACATCATACCTTGCCCATGTCATATTGCCTACAACTGCTAGAGGTCACCCAACTATAATATTACAGTTAGTCGTAATAACCTTAACAACATACTCTCCCACTACTTCTTTAAAAAAGTTAAGTTTCACTTTTATTTTATTTCTGTGCCTGCTGATGAGCTTGAACTTTTTATCTGCTCATGCTAATAGACACCAAACTGATGAGCTGACATCCTTAAAGCCAGACTTAGGAGTTCAATTTGTCTAACAAAATCATTAATATATAGAAGATGACTCCCAGGGCTGCAATTGTCCACTTGCACCTTTGATTAGACGGAATTTCAAATACTAAATTGGTGAAGAAGACAGACAATTTTATTTCTTTTTTTCAGCTATTTTCCCAAAATCATGTAGCTTCTTTGAACACATTTTTGTCATTGAACTCAATGGGTAAGCCAGGTCATTAAGAAATAGCAAGCAGTGCAGAGGGCACAATTTGAGTGAGCATTCTGCAAAACAAAAATAATTGATGTTGATTGATATCAACTTTTCATTCTAACTCATCCAAACTTTATGCACTTTTAATAATGTAGATTTACATTTGAGCTTCGACTCGGCTTGTTATTGGGAGAAAACAAAATATGGATGTTCATACTGTTCGAGACCTTGAGTGCATTCTGTGCCTGAAGCGTGCCTCTTGTTTGTGGAATGACACAAATGCCAGTGCCTCTAAGGTGGACTATTCTTTTGGCCAAAAAATACATTTCACATTAACTCCCAGATTTATTCACAGCAATGAAAAGCAGTTATATTTAAGCAATAGCAGCTATGTTATCATTATGGCTTGCTCGCCCATCACTGATCACAACATTTATCCACTGAAATGTTCCTCCATACTTCATGTAAAAGAGGAACTTGCTGCACCTCAGAAACACTGCCAAATAGGATAATTTGATTGCATTAGTGCCTTGGCATTTCAAACTGCTTTCTTTTAACTTTCCCCTAAGCGACTGCAGGCTG
Organism: Mastacembelus armatus; assembly: GCF_900324485.2. Taxonomy (NCBI): domain Eukaryota; kingdom Metazoa; phylum Chordata; class Actinopteri; order Synbranchiformes; family Mastacembelidae; genus Mastacembelus; species Mastacembelus armatus. The sequence goes on from NC_046642.1 coordinate 11,294,668, forward strand.
TGTGTGCATCTGTAAAAAAAAAGATGGCAGCACTTCCGTTTTGCATTCATTTGCTTTATTAACATGTGATTCATTATCACACCATTTGCACAGTTTAGTGGGTCTCTAAGGTCATAGCACTGATGGTGAACCACTAGAAACAAGGATACTGGCTGCACACGAGGGTGGCACAAGCCTGTGATATAATCCTGCTATGATGTGCTTGAGGACAAAAAAGAAAAGCGAGAAGTGCGGCTGGGGCTGAGGGGGCCAACAACAGTGCACCAATCCCCGCAGTGGCCACCATGCTGGCTTTATTAGTTTATCGTCACAAGCTTCTCTGTGTAGAGAGTGTGTATGTGGCAGGATGGAGGGGACGTAATGCTTTGTTTGCTTGTGCATATGTGTATGCGTGGGTAAATGAGCATGTGGGTTTGTCTGCTTGTATATTTGCGTATGTTACAAAGTAATTTGTGCTTGGTAGTACAAGAGCTGTGATGCACTTTTCTCTCTCTCTCTCTCTCTCTTTATGTGTGTGTGTGTGTGTGTGTGTGTGTGGCCCTGTGAAACACCCAGTCCATTCCCTGATAGACACTATTCTCGAAAAAAAAACAACAAAACAAACACAAGATGATGCAAAATCCGTGCAAAACAAACAATAAAATGGCATGTTCCAAAACAATGCTCTAATAAAGTAGGCTGACCTAGTGAATTCTAATTATTGCTTTAAAAGGCCTAATTTGAATTTTCTGCAACCCAGAGGTTGTTTTCTAAGAATGTGGGGACTTACTGCAGCAGTCTATTCAGATGCATATATCTTGCGGTAAAGACAAGGCACTGGCTGCACTTCTTCAGGCATGAACACCAAATAAGAGAAAAGGTGGGGTAGGTGTTGCAAAATTGAACAGCTGCAATAGTAAATAAGGTTTATGTGGCAAGAGGAGAGCAGTCTCTCATCGGTCACCACGGTAACTGTGAATGTTGTTGATCCCTTGGGGTGGAAGAGGCGTCTCTTTCTCCACACCAACAAACTCACCTCCACTACTCAGAGTAGCACTGTATCCAATTCTAATCTCAAGTGTTAAACAAAGATTTCTTCCATAAACAATGCAAGGCACTGGTGCTAAATTAGATAAAGATTTTTTTGTTTCTTTTTTTTTTTTAACAATGCTGTGAAGGGAATAGTACACACAGGAAAATGAGTTTCATAGTGTATAAGATTTAGTTGTTGACCAGGTGATGAGAAAACTAAGAGACCTTGATTCAAGTGAGCTTAAAGCAGTCAGGCTGATAGTTAAACACAGCATTGCTGCCAGGAGAGTAGCAGTAGGGAGCCAGCAAACTATCTGCTTTTCGAGACGTTTGCCAGGGAATTGGCTTTGGACCAGAATCACATTCTTGCTATGAATGTGAAACAGCAATTATTTTCAGTTTGCGGTGTGTTTTATCATGCATACAGTGGTATATTTTCAGAAAACACAGATGGAAAGCATGAACTGTTAAGATTTTGACTTTGTTTGTTTCAGTGACACCTTCTTTGCTGTGATTTTGTTTCTAATAATAACTGATAGTCATACAACAAACACTTCCATGTGTTATCCTTTATGTCTAAGGGTAAAAAAATGAAACAAATTCAGCAACAAGAAGGGAAACAAAGTAGTCAAAAAGTTCTACTCCTAGAGATAAATCTGACATAAAACTATGAAGTTGCCTTTCAATCATTAAACGTTACCAGTGTTTCTGTGACTGTCAAATCAGTACAGGGGAGAGCAGAGGATACTAGCTAGTGCAATTCCCTGAGGCAGAAACGAATGCTTTTCTTGGTTCCCTGTTGATCTCTCCCTGGTTGACATGTCCTGTTTTCCTCTCTGACTTGTTCAAAGGCTAACAGGCTCATTTGAGCCATTTCTACTGGGAGACATGGATGTAGTCATTTGAATAGAGTTGCTTGGACCAGACTCATGGTGGCATGGCTTCCTGCGCATTCAGGCCAATTCGTGATTGCCGTGCAGGGAGCCATTGTAGATTTCTCCACTATCCTTTTCATCCAGAACAAATCAGCCATTCAGAGAGCGTGTGCTTTCGAACTTCATTTACCCTTTAAAAAAGAATAGATGCTAGAGGAACGTAACTCAGTAAAACAAGCCTTTTAAGCTGTTGTGATGGAAATGACTTGTGCTTTTATAGGAAGACGGTTGTGTGATTTTATTATTATATTTGATTTAGGTTAAAATTGTGCTCATGCTTATTCTTATTCTAGTATAAAATGTTACAGAAAACACCCTTAAAGTGCTGAATTGATATCTATCTATCTATCTATCTATCTATCTATCTATCTATCTGTCTATCTGTCTATCTGTCTATCTGTCTATCTGTCTATCTGTCTATCTATCTATCTATCTATCTATCTATCTATCTATCTATCTATCTATCTCATTAGCTCTTGCACCCGCTGACTTGACAGTGCTTGAACAGCCTTTCTCCTCTTTCTATCAGTTTGCATTTCATCATACACCAGGGTGTATGATCGGCTAGGGTTGTATTGAAAGCTCTGAGCATGAACTGACATCCTGCCATTCAAAATTAAATTTGATTTCTTCAAGTGGTATCCTCAGAAACTCAAAACAACTTTTTTAACTTCAACAAGGCCTGTCACCAGTTCTTTTCAAAAATGTCTCTCTCCAGTGTGTTTCAGTCAAATAACTGAAGGGACATTTTAAAGTTTTGTGCTATTACATAAATGCAGTGTATGTGCTTTTGGCCATGAAAAAAAAAAAGTTTCATTTAACGTTGGTCTCATATTTAACCTATGCCAAACAGCCAAAAATAGTAAAATACTAAATTTTAAAAGTTTGTTTTGGACAACCTCCAATTATGTTAACTTCTCATAGAATTCAGTGGAGGGTAATGTTGTAAACTATTGAGCAAAAATAAAAACAATACTAATACTGAATTCTAAAACTTACTATTATATTAATCATTTGATACTTTTCTCTTTTTTCCTAGGTAATATTTGCCATCAGCACAGAGTTAACTGTCTCTTCCAAAGTCAAAGCTCTATACTACACCTGCACACTTGGTAAGTAGCCACATGGTAAGTAATTCATCAATGTAATGATTCCTTTGAGATAACGAGCCAATGCATTGATAAATAATTTATTGCTGGTAATAAAGTGGAAGGCAATGGAAAAACCATCATTTTTGGTGATATGGTTGAAGGGCATAAAATACGCAAGGTGTTAGGAAGCTTGTTTACTGTGCCTCTGGCCATGCTGTAATGAAAGTCCCGGTGTTCTAAATATATGGTGAAGAAGAAATGTGGTGAAAATTGGATTGTGATGTTTCAGTATTCATCTAATTTCATGTCACACCCACATGGACATAGCATATTCACTTATTGGTGAAATCAAGATCTTCTCTAGTGGAGCTCATGGACTCGGATGTTTTTTCGGTGTAGGAGAGGTCTCATTTTTTTAGTCCTAATCTTGGAATAAAATCATGTCATGTGTCCACAGAAAGCTGAGACAGACAGGAATTTGAGAGCTTGTAATAAATAAAAAAAAAAAAGAAAGAAAAATCAAGAACATTCAAGGCAACACATGTATTTTCAAAAGCTTTTAAGATTTTAGTTTGTTTTGGAGACTTTAGTTTTCTTTCTGCGTGACCCTGGGTTGGGGAACAAATATGTGTTGTGCAAGTAACGTGTTTGCTTGCTTGCCACATATTGTACATTAATAAAATAAAATAAAACTTTGTCTGATCTGTGAAATCTGCTGGTGAGGTGTGGAGATATAACACATTCAACATTGCTGTAGTTAACATGCCACTGATCCATCTCAGTTTTATGAACAATGAAACAGCTACACTATAAAGCATATCAACTTATACACATCCAGCAAACTCATTGGAGCGATCCCCTGCATTCATTACTGGTCTCAAAAGGATTGCATAAGAAATAGCAAGGTTCCAAATGCAATCTTATATATTTTATATAAAATTTAATGTGTGTACATTTGCATAGCAAAATACTCTTGGCTCAAACCATTAAACTACTTCTGTTCCCGTAACTCACTTCATTCCTACTGTAGGGACATTAATAATAAAACAAAAAACACAGAAAATAAAATTGTAGCTTTTAATTGCATTCACTGTATTGAAACATGCTACATCTTACAGAAACTTCAAAGACGACTGGGTTTTGTTTGTTGTATCACACCACGTGGACGAACCTGTTCATTCCAAGCCAAACACATTGGCTGCTGATGCTCATTCTGCTCAACAGAATAAATTACATCATGCAATGTCAGCCTGACCTGTGGTGCTAACACTGGATGCTGCAATCAGTCTTCTCATTGTTAACTCTCAGTGCATCAATGTAGCCTCACAAAGATGCTGTTTAATGCACAAAGACCCAAGCAGGAATACTTTCGGGTGATTCCTATTTCAACCTACTCCCCTATAAAATACTGTGAAAACTTTTTTTTTCTTCCAGTGAAATAAAACGTTTCAGTGGTTGTTTGACCTGAACTAAACACTACTGTAGTTTGCCTGGCATGATACATAACAAAGCCACAGTGCAAATAATGGTGTACTGGCAGAAATGGCTGACATGCAGGGTTTCACTTCAGAAACCTCACTTCACTTGTGCCCTGAGGAAATTTTTGAGTGAAACTTTGGTTTGACCTGATTTAAGTGAGGGAAACAAGAACAGTGCTTGCAGCCACTCTTGAAAGTGACCTCTTCCCTTTCAGCTTATTTTTTTATGATCGTCTCATGTGAAACTTGTTCTTGTCCTTCTCTTCTGGGAGGTCAGATGTCAAAGTGCAGGGTCAGACATAAAACCATGCCTGTGTAGTTGGGAGGGATTCTGTGTCTTACTTAAGCAGGGCAGGTTGCAGGGCTGAATACAGAATGGTCCCTCACCACTACGCCACCCTCCTGACCATAAAGCTTACACTGACCTTTTGGAATGTCATATCCCAAACATCACCACTGTGAGATAATGGGCTGCGCTGTCAAAACCCCAGCCTAAAATAAAAAAAAAAAAAAAAAAAAAAATATATATATATATATATATGTGACCACAAAATAGTCCTGTCATGAGAAAACGCAGAAAAAAAATAAACCTATGCTGGAAATTATCACAAAAAGAACTTAATCTTGACCTGAACTGATCAGTAGTCAATCTGTCAATCAATTCTGGGCTAACAAGTCTGTCAATATGCTGACACTGACAATGATTCAGACACTTGACCTTTTCCATGGCTTTAAATCTTGGCATGGGGGCATGAGAGGATCTGACAGTAGACTGTGTCATAGTGCTTAGAAGGAGGGGATGAATCACAATTGGGGTTTTATTAGCATGGTCAAAAATTAACAGGGACACTGGGGGGGAAAATACCCTTGAAAGTTCAGAAAAAAGCCTGTGAAATTAAAACAGAAGGGTATGAATATGCTCCCTGATGGTAATGGATACCTCGTTTTGTATTTCACCCCTTTCACATATATCCATTGAGCTGTCAAATCTTCACATGTGGATGTGCCAACTGGGTCGTTTGTGGTGATTTGTAGCAAACTATAACAATGTGATTCTCCTCAGTGCATCTTGGGTGAGAATAATGGAGCTGTTTTTGATCAGAAAACAACCAAGAACACACAGAGCCTGCAGCAAATATTAGATTTTTACTGTTGATGTGATAGTGTATTGTGATTTGAAATTTCACAGATCACAAATATTAGGGATGCCGAATTCAATGTTGAATTAAATCCTAACCTAACCCAAAATGAAATGCCAAAACTGAACTTGTAACAGAATATTTTGCAGAGTACACTGATGAAGTAAAATCAGTAATAGCCTCTTATTGATCACCCTTTTAAAATTCAGACACGTTTCAAAGAGGAAAGCTATGGAAAGACTTCATAGAAGCTTAGTATCAGGACAGTTCTCCTAAATTTTGTTCAGTCACTGTATTATTTCATAGTTCACACAAATTACACCTGAAAATGATCACAATGGTGTGAATACAGGGAAGTCAGATCAGATCAGCATGTGAGGAAAAAAGAAAGCCTTCCTAAATCGACATAAAGCCTTGAGAAGAATAGAAATGATTTACTATCACTAGTCAGGCACTGGGCCATCATGCTCATTGCTTTTATTTTTACCTTGACACACAAGCCGTTACTTTCACCACAGTCAGATTTACAGTACACCAGTCTGCTTTGATTATTCTAGCTTTCACAGCAAATTTGGTTGTTCTATATGTTGAAGGCACATCCACCCACCGCACACATATGGTTTCTATTTGTTCATCCATTGACAGATAATTTATCACTACAATTAAATTAAGTCCTAAGTACGCACCTGCATTTTAAACAAATGTGTTGGGAAAAAATGAAAGCAAATATGTTTTTTTGTAACAGCAAAAAATAAAATTAAGAAAAATAGGAAAACAATGTTATAATATTCACATAAATTTGTTTATTATTCATCAAAAAATTGCTGTGCTCTTTTAAATGTAGTACTTCTTTTAATTAAAGAAACAAATACAAAACATTCCACAACTTCTGTTTTTGTTTCTCTTTCTGAGTTCAAATATTTATTCATAAAATCTTAACTTGAAATCCTCTTTGTGACACTGACCTTTATGTTTTCGTGATAACGTGAAAAGGTTACACTTCAGCCTTGTCACTAGGCTTTTTTTCTTCAACATTAACAACATTGGGTTTTTTTCTGTTAAATTATTAAATGTTCAGTTAATCTGATAAATTATCAGTCAGGTAGAGTAAATAGGACAGCCTGGTTTGGTATTTATTAGGGTTTTGGTCTGTTTAAGGAGATCTGTTTTGTTCTACTCTTTCTGTGTGTGTTTGTGGAGAAAGGTCTTCTTTGTAGAGAGAGCCTAAGTTACTGTTCATTTGTAGGAAGATAGGTACAATAGCTCCTAAATTGTCTAGTGGTGTTCTCAGGCTTGTGTACATTATGTGCACTCATAGGTTCACTGAGACGTTAGCGGTAACTGAGACAGCTTACATTACTGTTTTGTTAATTACTGGGTATGACTTTGAGGCCTTGTCTGTGTTTAGCTCTCCCTACACTTATCTGAACAGGTGGCTGGTTCCGTTTAGGTGAGGCTAAGGAGGTAAAATGGCAAAGATTTGAGAAGAGAGAGAGTGAGGAGGAGGGAGCTTGCTGTGAGGTTGAAGCTTTCATTTCTTTTATTTTTTTTTTCTGTTTAGGATGTTTCCTGTTACCCAGGGTTCATTGTTGCTTGTGTTCCATAAATAATTTTGTTTATAAACACTCTTATTCCTGCTTCTTGACTTGCTTCTTCAACATCCTTTTTAAAAGTCTTCGAGTTATGCCATGTCCCTAACACCTCATCAGTAAAATTACAATTCTTTTAAAACCATTTGCTCTATCCTTGGAGATTGTTGATATTGTCAGACAACCTACAGTATATGAGCTTTTGTAGCTTATGTCTTTTTCTCAGTACATTAGTAAATATGTCACTAACATGTTGCTATTAAATCTCCTGAAGCTATTTTAATGTACATGCAAAATAATCTAGCCAACAGTGTAATGTCCAACTATACTTGAACACAAGACTAATTTAAATACATTGGTTCAGTTCAGGGGAAAAAAAACACACACACACTAATGCAGCCTTACAGGCTCACAAACAAATGCACCGGAGAGCCACGAGACAAATGCAGGTAAATACCTGATATGACAGATCCAATCCTACTTGTGTAACATAAACAGGGATGGATAGGTGCAGCCCCAAACAAAATATTAATAAAGAGCTGTGGTTCTGTGATGTGACGAGAGTTCCAGCATTACACTCATTCATCTTTCACTTTGCTTTTCCTCCAGGCCATAATATTTCTCATCAATCAGCAAGTTAGGTGTCAAGTGAGAACAATTCAGCACAAACTGAATGTCAAGCTCTCTTCACTGCCCATTTTCCAATCTGGCAAATGAATGGCTCTCTCATCCTGATGAATATGTATTGATAGAGTGAAGATGGTATGCAACAGGGGCTGGATGACCTCACATGCTAATGTGCAGGAGACATCTTCCCTAGGTAGAAGAACAAATGAAAATCGTGTTCTCTGTAATGTGGGGATTTACACAGACAACCTCTAACCCCTTGCTTATGCAAAAGCTCTAGGTTTAGACATATCAGCAGTGTTTCACACTATTTTCATTGACAGATTGACATGTTTGCTACCACTTTTATGGCTGTTATGAAGTGGTTTACAGTATGTCAATATATCAATACGAAGAAACACAAGAGTTCTGTAAGTCTGCACATTACAGATTTTGCCTTAAAACAGTCATATACACACTGTGTTCCTTTAGGGATTACATTATTGTTTAACTTTTAAATTAGCAAAGCAGAGCTTGTTTGCGTCTCTGCTTGATCGTCACTTTTTAATTATGTTTTAATGTTAACAATTAGCACTGAAGTGGAGTCAGCAACACTTGATTGGAATCCTTCATAAACAAGGCTGTGTAAATATGTTTTATTGTTCAGAGTAATTTGATAAAAAAAAAAGTCTGTAAACTGTAGGAAATGTTAATCTATTTGAGAAACAGATAAAAAAAAAACAAAAAAATAAATGGATTGTTTTTTTTTAAACAGATTCCATGTGTTTTTTTTATTTACTTAATCCCCATGATTTAATTTCTTGTGCATAAATACAGGAGAGTCCACAGTGATGAATTAAGCCCCTCTGAAGATGAAAAAATAATAGCACTAAGTAGGCTTTGAACTACAAGATACTAACACGCCATGTTTGACACACAGTCGTGATTTACTGTCATTTACATTTACTGAATACTGTCAGCTCTTTGCAGAGCATATGAATTACTGTGCATCAGGTCCTGACAAACATCAATACTTTATTACCTGGGAAATTATTTGCAATCCTTTTTTATTGTGCTTATAGTGTCTGATTAAGCTAAAAGCTGCTGTCAGTGGACAACAGCTCTTAACAACTTTAAATAAAACATTTCATCAAATGTATTCACACTGAGACCTTGAGGAACTGATCTGGTGCAGCACAATGCCCTTTGTCCTATTAAAAATCATAAAATATTGTAGATCGTCAGTAATTTGTAATGTAAGCCAGTATATGTGGAGCCAACCTGTAAATATTCATCTCAGAATAGCTCTGACTACTTCCTGCACATATAGCAGTATGTACCATCATTCTTGAATTCTATTTGAAAGATCATTTCTTGGCTGTCAGCAGCACTCCACTCTGGTTTCACTCGTCACTCAGAAACACATACATTGGAATAGGAGGAGAGGATTGGTCATTTGATGCTGTCACTTTCTTTTTACACTGCCCGCTTATTTCTCACCACGCCACTCCGTAGGATAGCAAAGTAAGTGTCACCAGTGAAGTGTGCTCCTCTAACCTAACTGCACACCCACCAGTCCACCCACCAATCCATCTCATCCATCCATCCGTTCAGCCATACAATATGTGTCATGGGGAAAAAAAAATAAAACAGTGTGAAGCTTCTGACAATGACATGTCGACCATCTGTTACTCTGTTAAAATGGAAAATTTATAGTGTGTGACGATAGAGATAGTTGTTAAAGGCGAGGTTATCTGTGTCCTATATTATCTAATCCCATTTTAAGACACAAGTCAATCCAAATCATTGTACAACATAAAATAAGAAAGTAGACAGGGTGGCAGTAAAGGTAAGTATTCAGTGACCTGATACAGTATATATGCTGTTATTTCATTACATCTCCTCATTCCGATCCATGTAACATGTTAGAGTGCTGTAGTCTAGCAAGAAATGTGGTTTAGGTGGTAGTTAAAGATTAAGTGCAGTGATTTTAATTGCATCAGGAAATGCTTGCTCCTTTCTTTCTAAGGCAAGCAGTCTTTTTGATAGCCCATTTAATTTGCCGCTGTTTCTCTCTATGCTCAGCCAATTTTCATTAGGTTAAGACAGTGTGGCCTTGGTCAACACGTGTACTAACACCCATTTCTTGTTGGCCATCATGTCCGAAACATAAGAATCTAGTTTGTATTCCCTCCCTCTGTTTCAGCTCCTGCCTTTCTCACTCACTCGCTCAACCATGACAGACCCAATCCCTCGCTTTTTGCTCATCTCCTCCACTTAACGTTAATAGCGTGAAAGAATAATTTGCATGTTTAAGATCAAGAGATAAAGAGAGAAATGGCAAATGACAAAAAAAACAAAAAAAAAACAACCGTCATCTTACCCCAAAATATCTTCCTGTTGCCAGTCACCAAGCAATTTCAATCCTATCTCTACTGTTGTCTGGCACTTCTTTAACTATGTATAGTCCTGACCAATCAGACTACTCATTAAAATCTGGGTATATTTAAGGGTCAGTTTTGGTCACTTAAAGGAGAATGGGTCAGTGTTTCATATTGTGCAAAATTAATGAGAATTATTGATAAATATATATATGACATATATTGAGCTCAGATAAGTTAGTATTTTTTAAATTCTGTAAATAAATGTGTTGCATCCTTCTGATCTGCACTGCCACTGTCACCAGCCTTTTATATTCAGAGATCACCATAGAAACTGTAACTACTAGAAAGTAACATAAATTAGACAAAGCAAAAACAATAAGAGCACTCACAGTAGAATCAAGTATGAACAGAAAATATGCAGTAGCCATATAGCAAATAGCCCTACCCTGATGTTAGAGTTTGGTTAGAGTCATAGATAATTTGGGTGAGAGTTAATTTCAAAACAATACTTAGTCTTAGCCTCCATTTGTACTTGATAGTTTATATATTTTTGCTGTGTCAAATTGCATATGCAATTATTATAAAAGTTGAATTAGCAAAAAAAAAAAAAAAAAAGACTAACTTTGGTAAAGTCACCTTTATGCCAAAAAATGTATTTTATGGCATTAATGTCTTTGGCATGTAATCCTCTTTGAAACAGAAGTGAGGAAGTGAGGGGAAAGCATCTCATGAAAGCTAAGCCAGTCCCAGAGGGATTTTTCTTAAAACCTGGCAGAAGTCTAACAAACTCTGACTAATAACCGCACCTTGTATATGGAGTTTTTTTGTAAGGACAGTGAGCATGTTGAAGGAGAAACCCACATTCAGGAGATTAATAAGCTCAACCTCTGATGCTCAGTTAGGAGGTCCCATCTCTCTTTCAGTAACCTACAAATTTATTTACTCACAATCAAACGTGCAGCCATAACTAACCACTATTGTATTGGTGTCTGCATGAATAAAATACATTTCTAATATATATATAGTTCTATAAACTTATTAGGTAAACTCTTATCTCTTCCAGGAAAACAACATGCCTTCATATTATTTTTAGTTTGCAATAGTGCATTTGCAGTGCCATGGGCATGCTAGTAGGCAAATATCTATGGCTCTTCGTGCTCTTCGTGCCTTCTCCGCTGAGCACAGACCATTACAACAAGCAAGGCTAGAGGCCAAGCAAATATTGCCCATCTAACCTATTCACATGAATTATTGAATAAGTTCTGCATGGGCACAGCTAAACTGCCTGAAATATAGATTTGAAGGTTAGTTATTGGAGGTAGTTGTACAGAGCAAAAGATGCATCATTTATGGCAAATAAGTAATGGCCTAAGTATTTAAATAGTTAAAGTTGCTATCATCTCAGAGACCAATTTTGCTTCTTCAGGGAAGAGTGATTTTTTTTTTTTTTTAACTTTTTATTTATTTATTTGTTTATTTTGCCAGGTGCAATTTGTAATTAAGAATTTACCTCAGAGCTTTTGTCAGAACAATGCATTCATCACATAAATTTATGAAAGGCTTTTATTAGAAGAAAAATATCAGTGTCAGTGACAAATGCATGTAGGGTAAAGCTAGATAGTATGTCATCAGCATATTTCCATAGGGAACTAAAATTGCCTCCTTCTTGGTAGTTCTAGGTGAGAAAAGATAGAACTGAAACCTTTCTCTCTTTCTCTGCTTCACTGGTTCAGGATAACCACTGTGGAGACCAATGCTTTTGAAATCACCCTGGTGGCCCTGTAAGACTACCAATACTGGGGAGTCTCTTGATTTAAGAGCTGACAGACAGAGTGAGAACAGCCAAGCCTCATTGTTCTCAGTGAGCCCAGAAACAGACAGTGCATGGCTGTAATAAAGCTGACCATTTAAAGGGATCATTAGTTATAGATTGGTTGTATTCAGTTACTAAATATTTTATAATAGTTAACTCTGTGTACATGCTTGTTTACATGCTTATTTTAGGCTTTATTTGCAGTTTTACTCTCCTCACTCCTCTGTGCTACATGCAGTGTCAAAGTGAATACATAGGGAAGCACATACAATGAACAAAACCAAATGAATTCATATTTCTATAGTCATTTAACTAACAGAATACAGTGACAGGATTTAACCTGCAGGGCTCTGATCATTAACATTTTTGTCAGTGGTAGTGTGTGTTTTGTGGGTCAGGTCTGTAAATATTTTCCACCATCACTGGATTTAACACATTTCTTATCACAGTACTAAAACGTGTGTCCTTCGTTCAGATACAAAGAAAGCAATGTTGACCTTCAGTCTGTCTACATGGACAGAACAAGAGGTATTCAAAAGGTATTTGAATCCCAGACATTTGCTCTTAATTAATGTGTTGCCTATGCATATACAAGGGCACACTGTCAAGCCTGGCTCCTGGGTGCACACCAGGACACCCTGATTGTAGATCCAGCTTTGCTGAAAATGACTGAGGATATAGCTGAGGCTGCTAATCAGCATGAAACAGTGATAGTTTTCTCTTGCCGCACATGAGCATGTTGAGGATGAGGTGAAAGTAGTTTCTTGAATTGTTCTTGTTTTTTTAACTTTCCCAACTTCAAAGAAGAAAAATCATAAATCAGACCCCAGTGCTTAAGTATGAGAGTGGTGAACACACACAGTGATGTCTGGGACCTAAATTTAATAAATTCCAAAGCTGGTTTGTTGATATTTGTTCCAGTGATGCCAGCCCTCAACAAGGCTGACTAGGGACAAATGTCAGTGTGCCTCCAGTTCCTTTTTTAATGAAAAACACAGTCCTGAAAGCCGTTATGATTCTGTAATGTGTCTAACAAATTGCTACAATGTTGAATTTTATGTGTGAATGCATATATAAAGAAATCCTTGACTTTGAAGATCTTAGTCTATGTAAATAATGCCAGCATATTTTTTTTAGATGAATGTTTCTAATATCTGTTTTAAATGGACTTATTTGTGCAATATCATAACCTAATCCTTTTTCTTATTAATTGTGCTGTTTAACATTGTCAGATGCCCCAGAAACTCTAAAATATGAACAGAGGCAGCAGTGAAAGAGCTGCTACACTGGAGACTGTACCTGTAGAAAATTAATGGCAAGCCCATGGTTATTTCTCTAAAGCTCAAGCACAAGGTGAGAGACGGAGGGAGATAGTGAAAGATCTATCAGCCATTTTATGCGAAGGAATAGGTTTAGATTACAGTTATGTAAGGATATTACCTGTTGTGTCATATTCGTAAAGTGCAATTCAAATCTACTGGAACACAAATGTCAGCCATGTATATCGTATATTCCGCAGCACGTACTGAAATGCACTCTGTTGGTACTGAAAGAGTAGAGTGGTTAAGGTAACAGAGAAACTTTGTCCTTACCTATTAGTGGCTGACTAATTGACTTCTAAATTCACCATGTAGAAAATCACCACTAATGGGATTTGTGTGCCCAGTGTGTGTTTAAGGCCTATACCTTAAACCTTTTCAGTCAGCAATGCCCACTTAGCCTCGGTCTGACCACTTAGCCTCAGTTGGACAATTTGTAACAATAAAATTAAAAACATCACTCCATAATATATTTTATTTTCAGTTTACATTATCTGATCCACGAAATGCATACAGAATTAAAAATGAGAACGAGATTATGGATCAGTTGAATATGCATAATATACCGTATGAAGGTATAAACAATATTAATGTGAAAAAATGAATTTGTAATAAACTAAATCATAGCTGCTAGCTTGCTGCTCGCTAACTGACCAGAATACTCGAACATTGATATATATTAAATGATGGAAATACACAGAAATCTTTTATTTAATAGAGAATTTCATACTTAGTGAGACTGAATGATTTTAAAGACAACTGCTAACTTGTATGCTTCTATAGTAAGGCAAGGCAAATTTATTTGTATAGCACCATTCATACACTGCGCAATTCAAAGTGCTTTACAAGGCATATAATTACATTAAAAGCATGGAAAAGAGCATTTAAAAACAAAGACATTTAAAATAAAATAAATTTAAATGAAATAAAGTAAATTAAAATAAGATGTAAAAGCACATTAAGAAAACAAGGATGAACAATTATTTGAATTATAGTAAATACAGTCTAAGAGCATCTCTAGTTTAGGTTGAGGAAATTACTATATACTACATTATAAAGTAATGCTTTTTAAGTGCTGAATATCTGCTTAATGCTTTACGAGGTGTCGGGACTAATGAATTAAAGGACACAAACATACATTTCTGTGATGACCTCAGATAGGTCCCTTTTTGAAAGAGGCACATATAATTCATTGTAGTTTGCTATCAAGTCTGAAAAAGGTGGTCCCTTATGGCCAATGATCACACAGAGAAATGGTTCGGTTTAATTATAAATAGATATTTTTTTCATTTTTTTATGTTTGGACTTAGAAATTAAATCCCATTTGAACCCCTTCACTCCCCTTCTCCCATTCCCGCTCACATGCTTTTACACACATGAGTGGAATAGAAAGTGACATTTTCCAGCATGCTTTGTTATCCATCAGTCATTGTTAGTGAGCGTCATGGAAAGAAAACCCTCAGAGCACTGATGGAAGCCCAAGCTGGAGTGCAAAACTGGGGCCTTGAGTGTTGGGGGGCGGGGGAGGAACAAGGCTGCATTTAACTTGTGCAAATATGCACAGTTGCACATGTGCACATCCATTTGACGTTGCCTGAAATTGGCAAGAAGAAATACATTTTCTGAATGAAGAACTTTCCTTTGTAATAAAGTAAGCTATTATAGAAAGGTGAAAAATTTGCAGTGAAGATGAATTTACCTCACATTACTCATATCCTATTTAATGGGATTAATAACACAGTGGCATGTTATTATATTTCTTTTTTTATTCTTTTCTTGTATCTTGAACTAGGTAGGTTCACAGCATTTTGTGCAGCAGGCTTTATAACTTACTCTTATTTTCACTGTTGTTTCAGGAAATTATCCAGTGTTAGACAGTTAGCCAATATTGGCTTTAAAATTGGCTCTACCATAGCAAAGTGTTAAAAGAAGTTACAGTGCATAATGGCAAGTCATCTTTTTACTTTCTTACCTTTATATACATGTACAATTTATATACTGTAGTTTAAAATATGTTCCTGTCATTCTACAGGTTGTAAAGGACATACGATTCGAACATGCTTGTGTGCTATGCATGTGGTTACACTACATCTATAAGCTCATCTTAATATATATATATAATATATATTCAACTACATCTGTGCCAATTATTCAACAAACTACAGTAACTGATTCCCTCAAGCCATTTTTATTAAAAGAAGCTTTTTAAAAAATATTTCATGTTATCCCTGCATACTTTGAATGCTGTGGCCCATAGTGTAATATTTGAACAATTTCAGGAGACAAAACACATAATCTTGGTTTGCCTAATTATCAATAAATGAATGTTTTGCATCTGCACCTTTCATAAAGCATACCAGCACGCTGACCTCTCAAAGGCCACTTGGTTTCTCTGCTTCATTAGCATGAACAGCGGGCTATTACCCTCAAACAGTGGTAGGCTAATATAGCTAAATAACCGTTAGCAAATACTAGTGGCTTGAATGGTCCCTGCTTTGGGGGAAGGTGGGGGGTTTAGGAGATGAGGGGAGCAGAGGGAGGATTAAGATTTGAACATGCATGGAGGGGAAGAGTCTTGCTTATATAAGTGACATGCAGGAAAAGAAAAAAAGGCAGCAGTGAGGAAGGGGGATGCTGTAGACAAAAAAACAAAGCAGCATCTCTGGATTTGCACGTTGTTATCACAGCAGTGTCAGTGCTGTGAGTGTGACACAAAGAAGACAATGAAACATTTTAAGTCTAAGCATAGGCATCCAGAAATTCAACCTGTCAGACGTTTTTTTTTTTTCCACGCAGAAAACTGAAATTCCCATAGCTGGTTATAGGTACGTTATGATGGGGGGCCCCCTGTTATGGAAAATTAATTAGCACCTTTCAGCCAATCAGAATCACATATTCACTCAGGCCATTTTATAATCTAGAATATGTTCTAGAATCAGTGCATATGGACACTGCAATAAATGTAATGAAAATGAAGATAATAATTCAGTCTGAAATGAAGATGGTCTCCAAATTGCTGCTGGACCAGATACTATCATCATTAAGAAACCTGTGAGAGAGCGAGACTGAGAGAATGAAGGAGAAATAGATTTGAAGAGTCTGAAAAAAACACTGAGGAAATATGTGGAGAGAAAAAAAGGCAGATCTACAGCATCAATATTATTGTTAAATATATACAATCACAGCCAGAAAAATGCACAAAGACCTGCTGGAGTGGCAGTACTTGACTTACCACTCTTATGCCCCTCCATCCCTCCAGAATTCACTTTCATAGCAGGTGTACTAGTGCATAAAGTCTTCCATGGCTGAGACCTGACAGCCTTAGATGCCAAAAATCCATCTTCCAATGCAATTTAGCACAGAGGGAGCTGGGAAGATGGGGAAATTATACAGGACTCGAGTCAGAGTTTTAAGGTAGCAGTGGAGGCCCACAGACGCATTTGAAATGATGACAGGTTGCAGGAATCTGACAAGTCAAAAGTTAGTGACTCCAAAAATAAAATTTCAGTCACTTTCTTGAGACCCTTGTGACAAGGCAAAGTATTGAGGTGCTGTCGTGCTCCTTGTCTTTGTTTCTATAGGTTCAAGATAACTGGCCTTCTGACCAATTTTCCTCTGATGTCTTCTCATTTCTCAACTCAGAGGAAAATGACAGAGATAAAGTAATACCAGTTGCTGAATATTGACTGGAATGTGATCTTGTTGTCAGCACAGTATGAGTGAATTCTGAGAAAGAAACTGCCTGAGTTTTTTTTTTAATGTGGATGAATATTTTCAAATGACAGTCTGTTTTCAGAACTGTTTTGTGTATTTCTCAAGGTTTTGTTTTGTGAGCCTTTTTTTTTGTTTGAACACAGTTACAACATTATGAGTAAACTGCTCAGAAATATTATGACACTTAGTGTGATATGAATAATATCCCAATTTACTTTTACTGCTGAAGAAACTTGAAATATCGCTTACAACCAACATTTACATTTTTCTAAAGGTCAGTGTGAAAATACTTTTGCAGGAAGATTACTATTGTTTCAACCCAAATGATGCAATTTGCATCAAAATCCAAACTCCTTTTCACATTCATAACTCAGGCAAATCTGGACACCAAGACAATATAAACGTTCTCCTGAAGTCAGTCAGGCACACATCAGTCTCTCCAGTGATAGTATTATATCTGGTGTTGGATCACATTTGCAGATAAATGTCCATAAAAAGACACTTTGGAAGTTTACAACTAGCCTCATAATCATTATGTTCAAATGGTTTCTTTAGTATAAACGATAAACCACATGATTGTTGTGTCGGGTAGTGTGTAGGTTTGAATCCCATGTCTGTATATATATTCTCCCAGTTCCAGTGTGGGTTTTCCCCGTGTATTCCGACTCCCTCCCACAGTCCAAAGACATAGAGTTTGGGGTTAGGCTGTTTGGTGCCTCTAAATTGCCTGTAGATGTGAGTGTAACTGTTTGTCTCTATATGTCAGCCCAGTGATAGACTGGTGACATGTCCGGTGTTTACCCCGCCTCTCACCCAATGTCAGCAGGAATTGGCTCCAGCCCACAGTAGCCCTGAATTCTACTAAGCAGCACAGAGGATGGATGGATTGTTGTCTATACCCACAGTTGCAGAAAAAAACTGCTTGTGGCTGATGCCACATGATTTTTAATGATGTTTGCCAAGATGTAAAATAGATAAGCTAATAAAGCACAAGATGACGTTTACAGCTAACTGCATGACTCTTTAATAACATTATAATTCCTGGTTTCTGTTTACATTAGATGATGGAAACATGAATGACATGTCTTGCTACAACATGTCTGCACAACTTAGAAATGTCAAATAAAGCTGAGGGCATATTTACTGCAAATTCAATTCAACCAAACTTACTACTTAACAACTTAACATTTTCTGTTAAGCAACAGTAACAAAACATGAAATTCTGGCACTATATTGGCATAGCATATGTTGTGTTTTCAACTAATGTCATAGAAGAGTTAGTAAAGTACAGTCTGTTACTAATTATTCTCAAAACTGATATTAAGTACTAAATATTAAATAATTTAAAAAAAATTCAGTTAACTTTTTTAAAATTATTTTTAACAATTTTTTTCAAGCTTCTGATCTCACACCTTTCTATCTTAAATACCAA
The DNA here is from genome assembly GCF_900324485.2 of Mastacembelus armatus. NCBI lineage: Eukaryota > Metazoa > Chordata > Actinopteri > Synbranchiformes > Mastacembelidae > Mastacembelus > Mastacembelus armatus. The sequence goes on from NC_046642.1 coordinate 11,313,179, forward strand.
GTGAAATATATATAATTAAAATGCACACTTACAGACTTGATGAAAAGTCTGCACATAAATTGTTGCTGTTTGATGTGTGGAAAAATGTTTTAAATATTTACAACATGTGAGAAGAGGGATTTTTTTTCAATAATGTGAGGTCTTGGTGCTGAAAAAAATATCAATAGTTTAATATATCTTGTAAATTACACTCTACTTTTTTCATTTCTGAAGGTACTAAAATTATGTTTATGAGAGGGAACAACTTAGTGGGTGTGAGTCGAGGCAATTATTGCAGATCAGAGCCAGAAAAACACCTCACATCACATAGTGGTGATAATGACTGAACACAATTTGACTGACTATATCAATGATGCAGCGTGGTGGTAATGAGATTACACAAAACCACTGAAAACAAATTGATTACCCTCAGTGGACATTAAGACAGATTTTAATGGCTGTTCATTTTAGCGAAAAATACAAGCTTTCCTTCTGGGGCTCAACACAGCAATCTGTGAGAAAGCCAAGTGTAATGTGGGCAAAGTGCTTATGTCCCTCAGAGGAACACATGACCCAACTGTCAGATGCCAAAATGCCAAAGGCTTGATTGACAGTCTTGTGTTAAACTGCATGTTTGAACTCATTAGCACATTAAAGCTTTGCAATATGGAGGACCCCCAGATATTGTGTATGAATATTGTACTCTTGATTCTTTTACTTGTCACTCAGCACAGCACCCTTGTGGGTCCGTGGAAATGTAATGACAGCATATTTTTAAAAACCTTCCAAAAAGGTTGTTATGCATTGATACTTGTATGCCAGACAAACCATTTACTTCCCGGAAGAAATAAACAGAAAGCAATAAATTATCTGTCTCGTCACAATAACTTTAAAATACACAGTCTATTTAGATTAGTAGCATAAGCACAAACATTTGCATACATGCAGGAAGAAGGACCCAAATAAACATACAGGCACATGTACACATGCACACACAAAGCACATCAGTCAAATGTCAGCATGTGTTCTTTCTTCACAACAGCTGTAATTCCAGTCTCAATCATAGCACAGTACTAAGAGCTCAACATCAGTCAAGTCCACCCACTCCTATTCTCACATCTGTCACATCAAACAATCATGTTGAACTTTAGGGTTCAGAAAATCTTTCAAGCTTTGCTACAAAAAAAGGGGTATGGGACATATAAACATGTGTTTGTGCCAGGCTTGCCTTTGCTAACAAAAAGGTTAGTTTCAGGACAGAGGTGCAAAAATATACTGATGCAGCCTCGTTGCGATATGCAGACGGTAATTCCTTGATGCAGCACACGTTACAAAAAGGGTTTGCTTTTCAAAGATGAGTGCTTGCATTTTCCTTTGTAAGTTGTGACTGTCACCCTAACGCATCTTTCATGAAGTGATTGACGTATGGTGTTATCATCCTCAGTGGCATTCTAAAAAGGGCTAGTGGCAGGCTCAATGCACTCTTCATTTTTAACTAATAGGGACAGCACATGGCTGGAAGCTGTCGCCTTGTTGGTCCTTTCTTGACACTGATGCATTTTTGTCCCAGCTGAAAAATGCTTGGTCAATAGCCAGCTTCAGTATATACTGTCTACTTTGCATATGGAGGCATTTTCCCCAACATTTTCTTTGAGATAATATGCTTTTTGATGTTTTTTGTCATATCTGCAAAATGATAATCTTAGTTTTCTGTTGTGAAAGTACAAAAAAGACTTTGTCTTTTTGGCAGTATGAAATATTCTCATGTTGTTGATAGTCCTGAAGAGGATGCTCAGACAATTTAGTCTAGTGAGTGACAAGAAAATGCCCTTTAGCATAATGAGACTTTGACAATTAAATTCCACTCTCACGCACTTTTCCACCCAGGTTATAAATAATTAATTTAAGGAAGTAAGCAATCAAGAGAATGTCACGTCTCATTTGGTTGTGCTGAACGACAGTGATGACCCCGAAACATGCGGCTTACAGGATACAACTGGAAGGCTCTTATAGGTACAGTATCCTGTTTCACAGTGACAGATGTGTTAGTGAATTTCAGTAAGGGAAGTGATATTTAAAGGAGAGATTTTATTTTAATTCTCTTTGCTCACTTCAAGCGTTTGTTAAATGTTTCAAATGCACACTCACTATCACAGCTTTTAAATCAATGAGAATGAGTAAATATGCCACAGAGATTCCTAAAAGATGCTATTAGTTTAGCCGAGGAAACACATTTCTAATTTAGTTATATGCTAAGTATTAAAAACACATCAAATTCTTAAAATGATTATTCCACATTTAGTTTAGATTCGGGTCACCCCCAAATATATTTGACCTCAACTGGCAGAAATACATCAGCTATTTAAATTGCAGGAATTAATACACACACCTATGTTGCTGACATGAAATCAAAAGCATGTCAGAAGCGAATGACTTATATACTTTCTTTCACAATGAGTTTTCTCAGTCATTCTTTGAAACAATCATTTTCCCAAAGATTTTGAGTGTAGACAGACCGTATTGACTATAGCTGAACATTCATCTAACTCTCAATTCAGAATCACTGTATGATGCAAGTCAATGTAAGTCAATATTTTACGGGGTTTCACTGAAATCACTATGCATGTCTTACAGGGTCAACATACTCCAAAAATCCTGAGCTTTCCCTGCTGTGTAAACAGCAGATTCTCCCTTCCACCCCCTGCAATTTGGTGATGGAAATGTATTCGTCTTTCAGGCTGACATGAAGTATCGTACAGGTTATATCAGTCTTTTGATCCAGCAGCCATTAATAATCATAGGGCACAAAAAACTAGACTTGCATATAGTCAGTCCCATTAATAAATGATAGCACTGATCCAATTAAAAGGCCTTGCAAAGGAGGGTTTCTCAGGGTGTCCTCACAGAACATTTTTTGAAGACACGCAGGCCTGTAAATAATCAAGCCCGGGGCCATCCCGCCCTCAGTACCCAGGAGATGCAGGCTGTGTCAACAGCATGGCACTGTGCTGTCACCACATATCACTCCTGAGCCTTCTCACAGCCCTCAGCCGTGTGAAAACACCACAGCCCTTATCTTTTTCCCTCCTTGCCACGCCGCCACGTTAGCCGTAGAGCATACACTAGAGCCAACTATACAGACTCACTTTTTCCTTTTTTTTCAGAACCCTGTTTGCCTGCTGCAATTGGCTTTCTGTCTGTCATTTTTAGAGCTGTGCAATCAGAATACAGAGTTTTGAAGTGGTGGATATATCGCCATGAAAACAAGCTGAGATATTAACTTAAAAATGAATCCCTGTATTACCATTATTGCCTTACAAATTTACAATCAACTTTGTAAATTTAATACTCTACCTCACTCCTGAATAAGCCACTATTCCTGCTCATCACTGCTTTTGCATCATTATAAAACACTTTTCATTTGCCAGGTTTTATTGTTTAATTAATACATCTGACTGCACTAAGTTAACAAATGTTGTCAACCTCTGAGTCTGTCACTGAAAGTGTGTGATTAATGAAACTAGTTATTACTGGTTATGCTTTTTGCACAGACTGGCCCTTTAAAAGGACATGGATAGAGATTTGAGGCCTAAGATGAAAATTTATATGACTTGCGATCATTAGTGGAACAGAGACGCTCATCCAGGTTGTGCGTTTAGGTTTGTGCCTGAGGCTTGATGATGCCCTAAAATATGAGCCATAGTGTGTGGAAAGCAGGCTGTGACCTTCTTATACAGATTCATGAATACTCCACAACAATATGATGGAACATGGGAACAAAGTGATTGTAATTAAGAAAGAAACTCATTCTGTCTGACACCAGTCGAGTCACCAGTCTGTGAGTCCACTCTCCAGCATATTATCATGTAATGACTTCCACTGAATTAAACATGTCAGCCAAACTTTAAATACAGAATGAGAGACAATGCTGTATATAATAGAGTAGTTGGTGACACTGCATTCATGCTGAAGCTGAGTTTAAAAATTATTAGTTATGAGCAGTTGTGTGTGTGTGTGTGTATGTATTGTGTGTGTGTGTATTATGCACTCTCTCACCGAATGAAATGTTGAGCATAAAATTGCATTTATTTGTCCATGGCCACATCATTAAAATTTCTCACTTACCAAAACATGAAAATCTATATTTTGAGCTGGGAAGGGCTGCCACTCAAGCATCAATTTGACATTGTCATTACTGCTAAGGGTGGCCTTGACTTTCAAATGAATATAATTCCGTTTTGATGTTTGACACACAAGCAAGGCATTAAACAGCCTAAGTAAATGGAAACCCAGCGAGTGTTTCATTTCTATAATGTACCACAAGCTGCTGAGCAAACCCTCTAGGGTACAACAATGAGATTGTTTTGCAAACTTAATCATTTTTTGCACTGACACACGGAGGACCCTGGAATTACATTTAAAGTTCATTTGCACTAAACCCTACAATGATAGTATTTTCAAGGTTAAGTATAACAGAAGGTTAATAACAAAAGATTTTTACTGGTGTTGTCTTCATGATTCTTATCCTCCTGTTTTAATTAGTGTTTTTATGGATGACTACATACAACCCTGACCATATCAGTCACCTGGACTAGAGTTAAATAAAGCTCATAACACATACATACATACTTTACATACATCAGATCTTAAATTTGGAGTGAATATATATATATATATATATATATATATGTACATCCTATATACAACAGCGTAAACTAATAGCAATTCATGTGATAATATGTCTGATTACAAGTACACAAGTACGATTAAAATGCTTGTTTTTGATGACTTACTTGCCCCAAAACAATAATTGACATATCCCTAAAGTGCGAGCAAGGCATTAACCTAGGCACAAAATAGATGTGAATGCTATGTATTTATTGATGAAATAATCATCAGGCTGCAGTTCATTAGACCCAGCTTTATGTTTCTGTTTTAATTATTGGCCCTGGAAGATGTAACATGACAGGATCTTTAATCACCTGAGACAGAGTCTCGCTTCCAAAGGACACCTTGCTGACACATTGCAGGGAATGTTTCTGCAATGCAGATTCACTGATCGCTATGAGTACATGTGTCACATCACCTTGATAATTAACTAAGGGATGTGTCAATTACCACTGGGCAATCAGGAAAGCTGTGCCAGCAGGTGGCTTCTAAGGGCTGGGATTTCACTCGCAGTCCAGGCATCAATGCCGCCAATCAAAGGTGTGCTCACCTCTCTATATTGGTGTGTGGAGACCACCAGCAGCAGCACCATTCCCACAGCAAATATTCAAAGAAGGGCAAATTGGACTCAGCTCGGTGGAGCAAGGAGGGCACTGAGAGAACCCCTCTACTGCTTTGCTGTGCACATGCGTATTAGTTGTCTTCTGTTCTGCATGTCAGCATCATATGACTCATATAAAACTAGAGGTATATGACAAGACTTCTAAACCTTAACTAGTGTTTAAATGTGTCACACACAGTAATAGATTTCACAAATAATCACTGTGGGATTTGTGACTGTGTTAAATATGCCTGTACCAGCAAATAAGGCGTTTCTGTACCTGTCACTAATAATCTTGCTGTGACTGTTGATCTTGGAGAAATGCAGATGATCTATCATGAATAAGCACATATTAATATGCACATCAAATTGAATGTGGAGCAGAAATTTGGGGAATGCTTTGGTTAAAGAGAGCCAATCTATGTGCTTTTTTCAGTAAAATAATAGGTTCACAGAAGCTTGAATGAAGGCAAGAATGATGCAGTTAAACTAATAGTTTATTAGTTTTCAGGGGGAGTTTCCAAACTGTTCTCCCTTTTAATGTAATTAATGATTAGAATTGTGACTTTGCATTTCTGGGTCACTTCAATCTAATCTGTGCACGCATTTGGTGTTGGCAGTTCTCACTGAAATAAATCTCTCATCCCACCACAATAGAAAACCAGAGCAGATGTTAGTCTGCATTGCTTGTGACCAAAACTCTGACTGAATATAAATACATAGTAAATCAGAGTGCGGGATACTTGTACAGTATGTGTTTCATACAGGCTATGATGTCTATAGGCCTGGCCACTTACTGTACTGTTGCAGTCAATCACAATGAGTCTTTTTTTGCAGTGTTTTGCAACTACACTAGCAACTGAAAGCACAGCACTGACATATTTACTTCTCCAGTCAAGGATGACCCCATCTCTGGTTCATATAATCTGTATGATCTCTGCATGTTTGGTATCCCCACTAACATCCTTCATTTCTCAGTGAAGCAGCTGGGGATTAGAGAGGCCAACTATCAGTGTTATGATCTCTCTACCAGCCTAGATGCTTCTGTGGCGCCAGAGGACTAGAGCAGTATTGGTGTGATGTCACAGTCTTCTAACAGCAGGTTGAGCAGTGTGGGACCCTTTTTCCTCTTCTCATGTCAATGCCATAAAAAGGTCTGTGGTTGTTGAAGCAGTTATCTTAAAATGCAGTGTGGTTGAAGGTGAGCCTGTGTGAAATAGAACTTGGGTTTCAGTCCATGATATTATGAAGGGCTGGTGAATCTGTCAGACCACAGTACTGAAACCCAGCAAATTCTTTCCATTTCTCGTTTTAAGTATTGTGATGTATACATCTTTGAATTCCTACTGCATCATTGTATTTACAATTGTCTGGAATGAGAAGAAAAATCCTGTGGCTGCTTGCTCAAAAAGTTAATAATTCTCTAAGCTGCATTCAGGCATACTTTCACAGTATATGTATTACACAGTATTTATAGCACGTGCTGTGCTTTTCAGTCAATATTGATAGGTGACATCTTCATTTAGCTGCCAGTAAGAAGATGCTAATGAATTCATACATGCAGGTATATCCTTCCCTGTTTTTCTCACTTGCAGTTATACACTCTATTTTAAATGTTGAATTTTTCAACCATATATTTTAATGTTCATATTTTATTTTACCCACCTCTCTTTACCAATCCTCACAGGGATTGGTAAAATTTCACCTCCACCTTCCTCTCTCTCTTTCCTTCTGTTTCTTTTAAACAATGTTCAATATTATTAGTTTACTGCCATGGATTTTTATGTTGGCTCTGAAGATGGATCATTTTTTATGAGGGGGGTTCTTAACACCTCTTGATGACAACTGAGCAGACTAAGTCAATTTACAATACCCATGTAAGTATATTGACTGGCAAGTAGAAGCTACACAATGTGAATGGTCTGGCATACAGGAACAATTCCTGCTGAGGACATAAGGATTAGGGGTAAAAAGGAAACAATAGATTCAATTTAGAGCTATGAATGAATTCAAAACGTGGAGAGATTTTATGATATCATGTAGTCTGAAATATTTCAGCACTTTCGAACACTCTCACTCAAGCAGGCATCAAAGTTACTTTTTATATCACATGCTATATTATAGCATAGTAAATCGTTGCAGTGTTGTAAATGCTATTGAATATTTGAATGATTTCAATGATCAGTTGTATTTGCTAGTTCACCAACTCTCTATATTCTGATAACTTTCCAAATTTATCTTTAAATCTCTGTGTATCATCATTTTTTCTGTATCTTTCCCTACACAGCTTGACTGCATTATATTCATTTTGAATGTTATTCTGCTGCCTCATACTTATACCACAGTTTTCTTAAAGGCATCTAATTGAAAAATCTTTAAACTTGTATGTTTCACAAATTAAATACAAGGGTTAACTCAGAACATTATTTCATTGCATAAGCTTTAGGATCTTGTGAGTCAAGCATTGATTCAAGACACTGGATGGCTATTGGTTACTGGAAGGTGACATGTTCAGTCATTTAATGTTATTGTATCACATGTCTGACACCTGTCTGCAGTTTGTGCGCTGTCAGTGTGGGAGGACATTTGGTGTTGATGAACTTCTCATGACCATATTTTTCCACATTCACTTAGCTAATATCTTCTTCAGTCATATTTACTTTTAAATTTGATGAAACAGCTTCTTCTAAGTCTTTCATCCCATTTTTCTAAAACTTCAGTGTATGCTGTCCGATAAAATTGAAAAGCTATGAACTCCTCTTATGCATCCAACCTTAAATATCATACATCATTCACTTTCACATAGGATCCATAATTCTAAACAAATCCAGCTCTGAGATATGTTTCCCAGAGTCCTCGGCTCAAGGGTGGCTGTTACAGAAGTGGAAAGCTGTATCTTTGAGGAGAACACAGCCTCCTGTACTCATTCTGCTTCAGGGGACAACAGTGAGCTGATGCAGTCCCCCATCTGAAGTGACAATCCTGACAGAATAAAAGTAATGGCAGCCCTAAACAGTGGGCAGCGGATCTGACAAACATTTCGACGCTATCTCCCAGTTACAGTGAATAACTGTGCTGCCACTCTTACCGCACCAGTGTAGCCACTGGCAACACCAGGCAGACATGTAATCCCTTTAGACAAGAGAGCACCTCATCAAGCAGAGGACCAAATCAAAATAATTGACAAAAGCAGGGAAATAATGAATAGACTAAGTGGATAACCAAGAATTTTTACTAGGCTGTAGCTGCGTGTACTTTGCCATCTAGCTCAACAACAGTGAAGGTAGTGATTTAGGTGCTGGCAATAATGATAAAAAACTAACCTTAAATTTCTTTTATCCATCCACATTTTCCAGACTAAACATCTCTTGTGAATTTGAGGGATTGTATATGTGTTAAGATAAAACTAGATATTAAATTCAGTATTTTCATTTGGGTGTTATCTTTTTCATGGGCTGTATTCTTTATAAATGTAAACAATATTGTAGCTTATGTGAGTCTGCCTGAAATGACTAAACCACTGCCTTCTGTACTTTTAGGCTGCTTGTTACCCTTATTGTACCAAGCAGTTGTAAGGCACACTAAGGCAAACAATATTTCCTCATCTCGTTTATGTCCCCTCTGGGTTACACTCAGTATCTGGGCAAAGACTTTGTCATATACACAGCCTATTTACAGATGCAATTTTATCCTGGCCATGGTAAAGATAATTTTATTTTGCTAGCTCGATCGTGTTTTTATATCCATTTTCATGTCAGCCTGTGTCACCCCTCCTGTGTGTGTCAGCAATGCTGAACCAAAATTTTAATGAGGTGAAAAAGTGCATAGCCTTAGAAGGTGGATTCTGGGGTCTTGCCCTAGAGACATTTTTGCCATTTAAAACCAATTTCCTGCAATTTTACAATAGATTGCATATTTTATGTCCATCTCAACCTGCAACAAAGCTGACTTCTTGTGGAAAAGTTCTAATCATGACAGCAGCCTGGTACATTAAGTGGGGTGTCATGTGTGCTTTGAAATTCTTAATTTTTCTGGGCACCGCTGTGAAAGTTCGGCCGTGTGACTACATCATACATTCATGTGTAACACCTTTCCAATGCATAGTGTTGAGTAGAGAAAGTAGCAGTGGAGAAGCAGAGAAATTATGGTATGTTTTCTTGACAAGCAGAAATGAACCCATTCTCATACAAAAATATGTCTATGCTAAACACCATGCAGTATGATATCAGCCAATTTGTTTTGCTGTGAACTGTGTAAATTTTCATTTAATTTGCACCAGAATATGTTTTGGGACATTGTGTTATCTTAACCACATCTTATATCAACCTATAAGAGCATACTTCCCTATTGAAAATGTCTGCAAACCATTAACTGTATATATTTTTCAAGGTTTTATTCCAGTTATATCCACTTGTAGCAATTAAAGGCAGGATTAAAAGTTGCCACCATCAACTTTTACTGCCCTTTTTAGTCAGCAGAAATGTATCACATCATTACCGTGCCCATGCAAGCGCGCATACATCTCTATGTTGAAGCCAAAAACATTTCTCATCAAAACATTGTTCTACTCACACAAGAAAATGTTCCTCTACAGCACCAACAGTGGTCCAAACACTCCACAGGGAGGCTTTAATGCAAAGTCATTCTAACACTTGCCTTCAATCACTATCAATAGACAAGCCAATAAAAGATACAGTCTGCAGTACAAGACCAGTCCATAAAATAAAAATGTAATTAAAGTAAAGATTTTACACAACTGTGACCCAAAGTACCTGTCTAATTCTTTACTAAAGAAACTTCATAATATTCAGTCTCATCAAAAGCCTCTATTACAATGGAAATATCTTTTAGAAATATTATTTAATCAAAATGATGCTCCATGCTTATGTATTATGTTTATGTACTAAGTTGGAATGCAAAATTTTTCATTCTTAAGGTTGAGCTTTTCCTTCAGAATGAGAGGAAAGATAACAGAAAATAACCCTGAAAGAGATATTCAAGTTTTCAACGTCAGCAACTGTAGAGATCACTGGGGTTAAGGTGTCTCACCTATTTCTCTGCCTTCAGTGTGGCTTTTGTGCAATGCTTCACCTTTTTACTGTAAATGCGCTCTAACAACTCCAGCAATCAACCCATATCTGTCTCTCTGTGTTCACTGCAGTGGGTTTCATATATTTCCCTGGCAAATTCAATTCAATTTAATTCAATTTTATATGTATAGCGCCAAATCACAATACAAATCACCTCAAGGCACTTTACAAAAACTAAAACTAAAAACCCAACAGATCCCTTAGGAGCAGCATTTGGTGACAGTGGAGAGGAAAAACTCCCTTTAACGGAAGAAAAAACGTCCAGCAGAACCAGGCTCAGTTTGGGCGGCCATCTGGCTCGACCGGTTGGGGTGAGTGGATAGAGGAGAGAGAAAAGAACAGCAACAATAAACAACAAATAGACACTGCAGGTTGATGGGGCACATCACTAACTGTAACTGCACATCAGTGATATACAGCTCCAGGACCGGGGACACCTGCAGAAGGTACAGAAAGAGAGCACAAGGTTAGTGACATTCAAATGGATCATGTGTTACAATTGTCTCATTTGACCCAGTTCCAGAAGCACCACTTGATGGTCTAAAAGCATGAGAGTGAGAGAAGGAGAAGAAATAAAATTGCTGATTCAGCTTTTTTTAAAAAGTGCTTTACAAATACACTTAAATCTTCTTCCTCTTCTTTTGGCTGCTCCCTTTTGGGGTTGCCACAGCGGATCATCAGTCTCCATCTTTCTTTGTATCTTCCTCTGTTACACCAACTGTAAATTGAATTGTAAATTGTCTGTTACAAATATGCTTAAATATTTGTAGATAAAATGGACTGAATGTTTACATCAAATGTACAGTGCAGCACTAGGGGCTTCACCAATGTTACTAGCACCCCAACTGGCCAGACATTGAGCTGAATTCAAATATCAAAATACCTCCTCTGCAAGGAAAACAATAATACTTACAACCAGTAATAAAATAATATATTATTATAATTAGATTCTTTCGTTTCAGAGACACGCATGTATTTAAAATATAGGCAAACATTTCTATAATACTGTCACATAATAGGCTAAATATGTGCTAGCATATGTAATCATAAATACTAAAATTATGGTGGTGGAAATAGGACATCTCATCAATAATATAAAGTGAGATTTTGTTCCCATATTAGAATATTAATTCCAAAGTGGACAGATGGCATCATTTGCATGTCTACTAGCACTCGTAGGACTCAAGCAACAAATTTTGCACTTCACTGCAACTGTCTCATAAGAAGGTCATCCAGTAAGTTATGAGAAGCTTTAAAAGCCTTTTCATGTATTATGAAATTAATTTTAAAAAGGGGATAGCACGTGTCTCATTCTTCACTGGACTAGCTGTAGCTGAATTATCACATTTAGTTGTTTTAAACTGAAAAGGAAGCAGTTATAATACATCCATTACAACATTTCACAATAAACTTTAGCCACTAGTACGCTTCAAACTCGGTGGGTGTGCTCAGAAATATAAAACACCAAACTGACCTTGAGTTGTCCTTTCAGGTCTATGTATACCCTGCACCTCTTTGAGGTCTTTGTCTCATTGTCATTAGTGAGGGGAAAATGTTTGGGGGATCATCTACATCTCAGATTTAATGATGCGTAGCGAAATCTTATGAGAGTCACTTATGTCCCATAAAATTTCTGAACAAAGCTGTAAAATCAATGATCTGTTTTGTTACTTAATGGGTACCTGAACTGTGAAAAGGTGGACCTATTTGATTCCTATGCCCCACCCCTAAAGTATAATCTTTGCTGTGTGGCATCAAAAATCTTGCTCTGTTAGTCATGTTTTTATTAATAACTCCATGTTTACTATTTGACATTCCACAAAGGACATTTAAAATGGGTCCACACTTACATTACATGGTTCAGGTTATAAGATATATTCTTATAATAGTTTGTGTTACTAAAAATTTCTGTGTACAAGTTTGGACACTTTGCTGGCCATTGTACTATAGTTCTGTGGATGGCTTCCATAATATTGTACCTGCTAATCTCAGTGGGATATTAAAAATGGAATGATTGGTATGCAGCCTTAATGTGGGAGAGTTAAGAGTTAGGGGTGAGAGAAAGGATATAAAACCAACCAGGGGAAAAATTAATATGAGGCAAGGTAGTGGAACTGATAGTATTCTATAATGTGTTGGCACCGAGATTGGAGGAAAAAAAAAAAAAAAATGTCACCAAATATGAAGTGATGAAAGTTTGTGGATTGTTTGGAACATTTTCTTATAGCACAATAGACGATTCTATGAAGCTCGCCCTGAGAGAAACTCTAAAGTCTTAAACACTTTGATGATATTCGGTGAGTCTGTTTTCTGTAAACAGTGAATTATATATTTTTTTCGAACTTTCTCAAGGAAAGTAAAGGTACATAGTGAAGCTGTAGATCCAGGTGAGGCGAGATTATGTATTCTACCCCATCCTTGTAAATCCATAATCATTAACATCTGCTCGAGCTTTCTTTATTGAACTATTTCGCCCATGTGTGGTCCACTTATTCTCGTTAACTCCACTTTAGGCAACTCAGCAAATAGATCGAAGGATAGACAGAAAGGAAAAGGGGGAGACAAAACAAAAAGCAGAAAAGAGAGACAAGAGGGGACCTTTTGGAAGATAAAATAAACAATTTCTGGCTCTATTTTAGGCTTTTAGATCCAGGCATGCTCACTGGAAACATCATTTACTCGCCTGTATTTTATCCCAGGAAGTAATTCCTTACCCTACTGTATTTTGACAACTGACCCATGGATTTGCTGTCTTGTTGCAGGATGTCTTGAAGTAATATCTATAATTGCCTCTCGACAATATTGATTTAGACAAGGATAAAATAAGAGCACAGCATGTATATTGAGAATTTGTTGACTGTTGAAATTAAAAACTCATTAGAAATCCCACTGACCTTGTCCCTGTAATAGCTTTATGGCAAAGCCACCTTTTTGAATCGAACAGAATTCTGTGCTCATGTATTACTATTATTAGGACAAGTAATAGCAGTAGCAACAGCAAATGTAGTACTCTATCTTTCAACTGTTTTAGTATGACTGCATTTAAGGTGCAGTGAAAGCACAATGGGTCACTGGACACCCAGATTTGTCAAATCACACACATCACCGTGAACGACCAAAGTGACAGCAAACATCAATATGTCCAACCCCTATCAATATCTACATCATCCCGCACAGGAGATGTGTTTTAATGCATGGCTGCAAAACAATCGTTGACTAATTACATTTATTTGACAGCATTGAATTTTTTCTTATTTATTCAGGACCTCAATCTTTGCCTAACCTAGACTCAGAGGATTTGAGAAAAAAAAAAAGTGGGCAACACATTTACATACAGTGTTAATGTTTCCTTTAATTTCAAATAAAAACACAAAGTTCCTAGTTTTTCTCCTAAAACACATTGCAGTAGATGCAAAATAACTGCATATGGATCTATAGTCATATAGTTTTTTACAAATGGGTATTGCACTATATTTCTAGGTGACCTCTGGGAAGAACAGAGCAAAACACTTTGATGTTGCTACTTTGATGTTCCTGGACTGACCAACACCAGCACCTTCAAATAAACAAGCATGGGCTGTTGCACAAATACTAGATATAGAGTATATTAGAACAGGAGCTAGTACCCATGTGCCCAGCTAGCATGCCTGTTTTATTTAATGTGGTGACTGTTAAGTTGTATTAGACATTAACACAGCATCTGCAATGTCACTGCTGCAGTTTAAAATAAGAATTAAAAACAACAGTAAACTTGCATTGACTACGACTAGGACTCACATATGCATTGAGAAATATTAGCTGCATAAGTAGATATAGGCATTCACTGCTATTATTATTTCAAATATTGTCCTTACATAGTGTTGCAGGGTGTACTACCACCTCTTTACCAGTGTCAGCTGGGATTGGCTCCAGCCCCCTCTGACCCCGGATGTGCCAGGATAAGCTGTAGATAATGAATGGATTGATGGATGGATATTGTCCTTAAATAGTTATTTAAGGCACCTATGTGCTAATGAATTTGTCACAGGAAAGACTCCCTTGACACTGGGTAAAAAGCTTGAATTGACTACAGGCTGAATTACTTACTTTATTTTATTAAATGGGGATAAAGAAAAGCAAATGCTGTATTTATCTGTACTATTACAGATTATTGTTGATGTTCCAAAAAGAGAAAACAAAAGAAAAAAAAATGTTGGAATTGCAACCACCTATATTTTAGGGCGCAGACCCTCAATATATCACAATTTTCTCTAGCAGACAAAAACGTTACATGATTCAACCTAAAAGGCTATTTCGGTATCATTGCACTTTGATATACTCTTCTCTTAAATTGCCTTTCAATTCACCAAAAAAAAAAGAAAACAAGCTTTGAGCAAAACAGATAGGAGAGTTCTTTTTTCACGAACACTCCTACTTTTCTCTCACCCTCTCACCCTTTGCAGCAGGTGATCAGGGTCATAACTGGAATATTATTTACTGAATTGGCAATGTTAAAGTTAATGTTGCAAAAATTCCCTTTCTACAGTCGGATTCCGGCTCTAATGAGGCTTTACTGATACAGAGTTGATGGTTCTGCAGAGGAGACGGGCGTTTCTGGAGGAATGTCAAACATCTACCTCCACATTCTTGTGTACCATTTGTGCCATCATTAGAGTCATTTAGTATTTCCATTGAACTGCACAACAGAAACTCGCAGCAGCAAAGAGCTGAAAGTCTGAAAAATCACCTCGTGCCTTGTATGTGTGAGGCGCTCAAAGTGTACCTGCATGTTTGAAAGGGAGAGTGCAGGATGTATCTGCTTTTTGAGCTCTTAGTGTGCACGAATGTATTGATTTTAAAGTCATTTCAGAGATCAGCCACTCAACAGGGGAGCACTGCATACCATGAAAAGCTATTTTTGAATTATTCTGGGAAAGTAAAGGAACGATTCTCACTGAAGTGATTTTCATGTTTTCTAACTGCTGGTTGTTTTTAGCAAGTTTAGCAGTATATTCTTGCCAGTGACAGAAAAGTTTTTCAGGTACCGTAATTTATGAAAATACCTCCACTTGTCCATGTTAGGTTTGGCCCATTTGATCATGTGTTGGCATTTTAAAATCCTTGTGGAAGGCAGTGCTTTGACATCTGTGGTCATCCGGACTGTCGTGACATTTGCTGCTGACAAGTGTTAAATCTGTGAGGAGGATTGTGAGGTCACTGACTGATATTTCAAATGAAGAGCGGCTGAAAGAAAACACCCCTTGATGAAAAAGTTAAGTGGACAGTCAGGCAAGTCCGCTCCCAAAGTAATGTATTCTACATCACTGCTCACTCTTTTTGATTGACTTTTGAGATTTCATTTTTCTATTCACTTGCGTTTCATCAAATCCATTTGTGGATAGCGATGTGTCTGTGGTGAACTCCTGCCTTTGTGTGACCCTATAGTTCAAACTACAGGAGGCTTTAGGTTCCCTGCTTTATATTGTTTGACAGGTAAAATGTCAATGAAAGGAAAATGTCATTTTCTGTGACAAAATCTTCTCAGTAAGACCTGGCTACACTATATGTTGATAGACATGAAGATGACAGTGCCCTCTAAGAACAAATCTCATATAGAAAAAAAAGACGGAGAAGAATTAGACATGACAAAATTATGTCTCATGCCATTTAAACTCATACTCTTTTAAAAATAGAAGACCTGGATCCCCAAGTCAACAACAGGTGACCTTCACATCCTACACACATTTTCTCTATTTCAATACACTCACAACTCAAAATCTATTGAAATTCAATTTGTTTTGGTACTAGAAGCTAGAAGGGCCACTAAAGCCAAACTATGAGATTTGAGCACCGAATTATTTGAGTCACTTGGTGATTTATGTAAGTTCAGATGAAGCAAAGTATTGCAGTTATTTTTACAACCCTTTTTAAAAAAAATTATTTCATTTTTAGGCTTCTAGCACAATATAAATAATAAGCATTGTAGTTGGCATGTAATTGAGGTTATCTTTAAAAGTATTTTGCAAATATGTCAGACATTACATACCAGTCATACATGTGTTACATTACATTAAATTCAAAATCCACAAACCATGAAATTTGCACAAGCCTTATTAATGAAGAGGGTTCGCCTCCCAAGGATGAAAAGCTTGTGATCACGTGTTTCATTAATGATAATTTAAGCATATCAGAGGATTGGACTGGTTCCCTATAAGGAGGAATTTGAATATATGCATTATGACACATTCTGGGAATGTGCCACCACCTTTCACTAAACCAGCTAAAATCCATATCCTAAAGCTCTCCAAACTTTTACCTGCTGGGATCTGTCAAAAGCATTTAGAGTTTTAGCTTTTAAATTTCACAGAGAATTATACATGGAGTTTTCAATAGTGTAGGGTCAACATCCTAGACACCTAAAACATCCATGTTAAACAGTTGTCTAGATTAACACTGCCAAATATGTTTACATATCTTGCCTTTGGCAGGGAGAGCAACATGGAAGCTAAGGTCTCAGCGTGTGACTTTGAGATGTCAATCTGATGCAGGAACTCCTTGGCCTGCTGATGAAAAACTGACAAATCTTTCATTTTCCTCTGGAAATGCATGAGTCTGATATTTTTTCCCCCTCACTCTTTTGATGTTGTCTGAGGGACTTGTGGCCAAAGTGAGCAAGCTTGCCTTGAGGCAACATCCTATACTTATGGAAGTTTGAAACTTTTCACTAGGTAATAATTTTGTTTTGAACAGGTTAATTTATAACCTTGTAATCAAGTTTAACGCCCATGAAAGACTGTAACTGTCAATGTGTTTAATGTGCATAGTTTTGTGTATGTTTGGTTGTGTGAGGGTGTGTGTGTGTGTGTGTTTGTGTGCATGTACGCCTTACAAACACAATTCTCTTATGCCTTATATGCCCAAAAGCCACCATCAAACTCTTTGTGTGTACTGCATTGTCTGTGTCATTAGTCATACATTTCTATAAATATTCAATCAGCTTGACTAGCAGCCGAACACCAAGTTTCCAAAAAACAATCTCACCACCCGTTACATTATTTATTTCTGTGCCCTCTTATGAATTATTTTTCTTGTTCAACTATCATACCTTACTTTTTTTATGTTTTACTTTCCTGAGCATAAACCGTGGCAAATCTAAAGTTTGCTTCAGCTTATATATTCAGTTATAAATTCATATGTTGTGTGCTTTTCAATGTGGATCCTGCTCCATAAGTTTACATGAAGTGTCTGATATACACAGGGAGATGTCTGGTTTCCTAGGACACAATAAACTATTCACTGCAATTAATATTAGACTTGCAAAAGAATACACACAAATTGCACACAAAGACTGCACGCAAATGGAAGAAACATAATATTCAGATTTTGGAATGTCTTACTGTATCACCATGATCATGAACATTGATCTTTGAAATGATCGTTAGTATTTACTGTACATATTCCCATTCATCCCTATATATTTTAGTGATGTCTCTGTAGAAACAAAGACAGAAAAACAATGTCATTTAGATGGGCCTATGAACCCTGTGAATACTGTTCACTTTTTTGTGCTTGTTAGCTCCTTCATCAGTGGTTCACAAACATTATGCTATTGTTTAAGTCTGATACTGAGCCTAGTAGGTCATTAGTCCCTCTCTGCTTCATTGTTCATATTCAAAAACCCATGTTCTTTTCATCATTCAGCCCATTTAAGCTCCATTTTCCTAAGTCACTTTTTGGTGATGAATTGGCCCCAACAGTGGCACTTCAATCAAGCCTGATTTTCTATAACATGTTAGAAAATGAGAGAGTAAATGATATGAAAATAAATCACATTCTGCTACTTGATCAGAACCGCAGGCTGGCCCGAGCTGTTCTCTGCCTTGAGTCAATTACTCATTACACACAGCTATTGACCTTTCTTCCAACAGGAAGTTCTGTGAATATCTCTGCAAGGATTGTAATTGACAAGATGTCTCTTTTAATAGAAAAATGCCCACATTTCCTCACAAGTTAATTATAAATTCAATAGCAGACCCAACAGCCACAACCACTGAGAAAGGTTAGTATAGACATTTGTACCTGCCAGGCCACCCATACATGAACACATCATTTATCCCTGACAGAGACCCATTAACACATGTACCTTTATACCATTTAATACTTGACAGTGTCACCATTTTAAAATTTATATCCATATATGGTACGTATTTCCAGGAGAATGTGACGTTAAAATAGACACTTTTAAGTAATTTGTGCAGCATGGAGTAGTAACTATACTGTGGCTGTGTTGGATGTTGGAGTGAGTAGGCTTGTCAGTACAGTGCATACAATACAGGGCTTCAGTTTCTAAAGTGAAAATTGTGTAATCATAGAGCGATTTACTCTCACATTATGGGACAATTTAAAAGTGGCAGCACATCCATCAATATAAGGAAAACATGACAAGCCCCTGCTATGATGCACATAGTTCTGCCCTTCATTTGCCCTGGAGCCTCTCCCTGAACTCTGCTGAGTAATACACTATGGCAATGATCAACATACAGCAAGTCCAGTGGTAAACAATTTCTCTGAAAACAATTCATTCTTATCTGTTGAAAATGTATGATGCATCCTGACACATAAACTCCACGGGTGCCTGGATGTTTCTTAAATCGCATCCCATCAGACATCTCAACCTTCACAGTGCTTTTGCTTATCTAAAGTGAAGCTGAGTGCACAAAGGAGAAGATGACAGCTTGTGCATGTCTTCTTGTAAACCCGCATCATTCACAAAAACCGTTGATGAGTTTAATCATTTTGAAATTCACATAATGTGAACAAGCAACTTTTCTTTTCAATAACTTCTTCTTTGTCTATCAGTGTGGATGATATTGTGCTGATCATGAAGGAAATCACCCTGAAGACCCATCACAAATATGTTGCACAACAAATAAGACATACATAGGAAAACATGCACATTATATTTATTATCATTAGTAGTAGTTGTAGTAGTAGTAGTAGTACTATTTGCTGTAATCATCTTGTAGGATGATTCTAAGCTTTTCTGCTAATTTTCATGATTTCTCTTCTTGAGTCACTTACAATTTTTTTCTCAGCAAATGCTTCAATGGATGTGAGTTGATCTGTGGCGTTTCTGTCACTTTCTGCTTCTCACGTTGTAAGATTCCATTGTGCTTTATCAAACATCCTGCTGATAGATATCCTTGTCAACCCGCAGCCATAATTCATCCATGCAATGTGAACAGTGCTCCATTTTTGTAGCAGTGTGGTATGGTTTACCATTCAGGCAATAATTTTGATATCTGGCAGCAAATTCCAACTGGCATATGAATCAAAGACAGCAGCAGGAATAATATAATTCATTTTGGATTTCATAGCTGCATATGTGACATAAATAGTGTCAAGTGAATGCAGATTGCCAGCTGTTCCTTGTAAAAGTGGATAAAAGTTTTACCTTGTGTCACATAGACCATCAACCACAGTGTCTTTATATTTGAATGAATATTTAGCCAACAAACGACACACTAACACACACTACCTACTGAAAATCTAATTTGGTTTTCTATAAAAACAATAGACTTTGTCAAAGTCATAGTACACAAAGCATTGACCACTTCCACGTCTTTCAGTTGAAACTCTTGCTGTGGTTTCAGTGGACAAAGGAACAAAAATACTTCTCTAGAAGATTGCAAATACAGATGAATCCTCGTTCCTGCTGTTCCAGGCTGATGAAAAGCCCAGAGTATGGAGGAAAATCCACATGCAACATCCTGCACATGCATCAAACATGCCACACATGGTGGCTGTGGCATGGTGATGTGTGGTCTTTTTTTTCTGTGTGGCACTTATTTGAACCCTTGATAAAAGTGAAGGGATGGTTGAATGCCACGGGATAGCAGAGTGCTATTGCCTATCAGGTGCATCCCTAACAGCATGGGGGCACTGCTGCAGAAAGATTTCTTCAGCAGGGTAATACCCCATGCTACATGAACAGAATTGTCCAGGAACGGCTCCATGAACATGACAGTAAATTCAGCTTACTGCAATAGACTGCCCAGGCACAAGATTTCAATCCAATTGAGCATCTGCGGGATGAGATTGAACATTTGGAGTGAAGATCTACTTCCAGTCAACTTGATGCTACTGTGGGAAGCACTGAAGTCAACATTGGCTAGCTTCCCTGTGAAAACCTTTGACAAGATGTGGAGGTTATTACCTAGCAAGCTGACAGTGTGAAAGGGGCAAGATGGAATGTGAAGCAAAATGAATATCATCCTTTAAGTATTTATCAAGTGAAGCAAAAGAAAAATATAACCAAAATGTGCAATATTTTTGAAATATATTTTAGTCTCATTATTTCTGTGCTAGTATTAAATGGAGTATTTCTACATAGATAGAAGGAACAATTAAACGTGTTCGGAATATGGTATGCACATTAAGAAGATTTAGCATGAATTGTAGAGGTATTTGCAAGAAGAATTCATTACCTTTGGACAGACATGAATATTTGAGCTAGCTGTCTCCCCCATTTCTAGTCTTTGTGTTGCTAAGCTGACTGGCAGCTCGCTACAGCTGCATATTTATTGTACAGATGTGAAAGTCTGTCTTTTGATCTAATTCCTGCCAACTGTAGTTCTCACAATGTTCAACTGTTTCTTTAATGTTTGGTAAGGCAGCCTCAGGAGGAAACTTTCCTTCATCTGTTTTAAGAGTGTGCACTTATGTCTGCTTTGGATACTAACATCCCAACTACAATAACATTTTCTCAGATACTAGTGAATACACTATAGCTGTATCATCTCAATAATATGTGCTGCACTTTGTATTACAATAGCATCCAATAAGAGAGACTAATCTATTCTCAGAGTCATTTAAGTGCAGTAAAGTGATGATGCATCAACATTAATCTTTCTTTTCAATCGCACACCCTGGAAATGCATCTCTTGGGAAGTTTAGGGAACCTCTTGACACGCTGTTTCCTCTTCATTACCCAACCAGCTGTTGTTCCTAATGAGCCTAAAGGCAATCTCTCATTCTCCAACTTATAGCCATGTCTCTTGTGCAACTGGTGACATATCGTCTGCCCACAAAGTGAGGAACAGCAACCAGAAGATGAAGTTCTTTGTCACCACGAGTTTGCCCACATTTTTCTTGATTATTACTGAAGCACAGGAAAGGTTGGATAGACTATTTCAAGCTGATTCCAAATACAAGCGGAGTGGATTTCTTGAAGTATATTCAAATTAAAATAGCCATCTGGATAATGTTTTTAACATTTCTTTAAGGATTTGGAGAAACACGTCTGTTGATTATTTTGCAATAGTTTTTTTTTTTAAGATGCAGTTTGATTCCTTGTCACAATGATACACTTCTGCAAACAAATAGTTCAAATGGTTTGCAAAGTAATCCCCTAGAGTAGGACAGAAAAAGTGATGTGTTTTTTTTTTTTGTTTTTTTTTTTTTTTGTGCAGCAGCTCATCTGAGCATACTGAGACAGAAAATATATAGGTGCACAGCCCATTAAAGGCGACATAATTTTAAGGCTTTCACACATGAGTAGAAGTACTTTGTAATGTCACACTTTGAATCAAAATGTCTTCATGCTGCATCGTCCTGTTCCTCATTGTTTTGATAAAGGCAATACTCCCTCATTACTTCTTACAAAAACAAGAGACAATCCACAAAGGGATCGTTTCTCTTCTGTACAACTTAGCTTCAAAAGTCTGTACTGGGAATATCAACACCTGAGCAATTTATCTGTACCTAGTCACACAAGTATTTGCAAATAATCAGCCTCAGTCCCTGACAGGGTGCTGCAGGTGTAGATTAGCTCCCACTCAGATTACAGCCTCATGAATCCTCATAGATAGAGTATGTACCCTGATGCCAAGTGAGTGAAACTGCTTGTGGTGTGCCAGAGGAGAATTACTCCCCTGATGTATCACATTAATATGTGATAAACAACCTTGCATTGCCAGATTACAATAAATAATTCACTGCCCTTCAGAAGATGTGACATGTGCCTGCACAGATTATTTACAGCTTTGAAATTATTCTTTTAATCTCGTGCAGCAAGCTGCCAAGGTGAACCTGGAGTAAATAATGCATGGCAAAAGTTTATTCCTGCTATATATTCTTTTTTTGTCTGCCTATTTTTTTCTATTATTTCTCAGTGAACAGGTGAATGACTTGAGAACTGTGGGAGTGTGCACTGGGTGTTTTGTGTTGTTTTGTTTCTAATCGAGTTTGGGATAATTTGAAGTTTATTTAATATTCTTCTGAGTTACTCCACAGGGTTCATGTTTGGACCACAGCTAACAGAGGTGTAGAAAGCTGAATACAGATATTCTCCAAAGCAAAAATGTATTTTTACTTAAAAGTGAATCTTGGGTTTCTAAAAGTTCAACTGAATTTTGTGCTTCCAATGAATTGATTCTGAAGACACAAATCCAGTATATAGGTTCACAGGCTGCAGAGACAGGATGTTCAGGAGCTCCACTGGTGCAGAAAGTAGGTCCTTTTTTTGTATCAACCCCATCGATGGAGTCATTTTAAAAACTATCAAAGAATCTCCTAAGTGCTTGTGATTGAAGCAGATTTCAATGTGCATTTTCAGTAAGTGGGGTACATATATAGACGTCAAGTAATTTGGAGTAACATAATGTGTGTGGAAAGTAGCAGCTCCTCTTTGTAGAAATGAAAATGTGAGCCTTTAATGGGCCAGCTACACACATCACCATGCTTTTTCCCCTTTTCCCCTGAATGACAAACTTCCATTTCTGGAGTGCCTCTGCGAGCATTTTAAATAACAGAAAAATGTTTTATCACTGGTGAGTTCAGAAGAAAGCAGGTCAAAGATTAGGTGTTGCCCGTCATTATATTCTAATCTCCAAGCTCTACTGTAGTGATGATCATTCACAGCTGGATTGGAAAAAATAAAAAATAAAATCAGCATTCTACCAAAATAATAAGGAACAAGTGGAGTCAGGTGAATTTGTTTATGGCAACATTTATGTAACATTTGATGATTCTATAGTGATCGTTCCAAATATCACAGAAAATTGCAAAAGGAATGTGTTGCAATATTTGTCATTCACTGTTTGTATTTATATTAACATTGTTTTCAAGGTGGAAATGGCAGTTTTCCCATTTACACTCCATTAGTACTTTATTTCACACCTGCAAAAAAAAAAAAAAAAAAAATAGAGTAAAGTATAAAAATAAAGTGCATATATAAATGACAATATGGATATAGATCAAACCAAAGTCCTTTGGAAACTGTACGTGTAATTGTGAGTAAGCGTGTGTGCCTTTAGCTTCTCATGTTGGGTTGCGGTAATGGAGCTTATTGATCATGAGATCAATAAAGCTGAATGTGATAAAATCTAGTGCAACAAGCATGTACTCGATTGCAATGAAACAGTGTTACTATAAAGTTAAAGGAGAAAAGAGCCTTTTCAGACACAGGTGCAAAGAGACCCCATGACCTCTTATGTAGTCCTCTATATGAAGGTAATGTTTCTTTTTGAATGTCAGAAAGCTCAAGAAAAAGGTTAGAGACACAAAATGACTGCAAAGAGAAACAAAATGATCACAAAAGGAAACAAACACAACTAGATGGAAAATTGTAACCTTGATAGTTACAATTTAGGTCAGGTACATACAAACAAACTGAACCCTGTAGCCAATACTGGATTAAGTGCTTTAGGGTCTTCGGGTATAAACATCAGGTACAAACAAACTAAACATTGAAATCTCAAACAACAGAAAAAAATGTAACAATTCTCAAAAGGCCATGCAACAAAACTGGTCCTCTGTGTGCCAGTGAAATTACATTAGTGCATTAGTAAAAATATATTAGAAATCATAATAATAATAATAATGATGTACTGTTTCTTCCATTCATCTTTTCTTCTGATAAATTAAACAGCATTAGAGAGTTCAGACTGACACGATAAAATTAATGTAAAGCCTTACAGCCACCAAACCCTTAGGTTACTAAGGCTACTTATGTTGCCAGCCCCATGAATCTATAAAGCAAAGAGCCTTTTCTGTTACCTTTTTTTTTTAATGTACAGCCACCTTGGTTGTTCTGTGCCTTAAGCTACTGTATTTTAACTTCAGGAAACACTGCTGCCATGTTTTAAACCTTTCAGATGAGAAGATTAGTGTGTTAACGCCTGAGGATTACAGTCAATGCTCCATCAGCAGTTCTGTCTATAGTCACTTACAGTACCTGCATGGTATGATTGTGCCTCTCTTCTACACAACAAGAGATCTAGAGGTTTACAAAGGCACAGAGAGGAAGCAGCATTGCCTTGCTAGTAAAGACAACTGTAATAATCAACTGCTTTAACAGCTCATAAACTAAATACAGACAGTATTGCTGATGTGTAAGTACTCTTTCATATAAGTACTCTTCAAAATTCAGTCTAAACGTCTTGCATATGTTATACACTGTTTTTTTATTTGTAATTCAGTATAAAAAATGTTTGATTGCTTTGATAATGTAGTAGTTGAATTCAAATTTAAGTTTAGTGCGTCTGAGTCACTCTTTTCATTCTTTTCCACCAATGGGAGAGACGCAGATTAAGCTGATTTATTTAATGGAAAAGTTCCAAGGGTAAGATATTTTGCACACTTCAATAATTCATTAAGTTTTATTTTTAACTTCAATGGGAAGCCAATAAATGAGTTTTAACTGAATACAAAAAAATATTATTATTTATGATGAGTCATCACTATGGTGAACTCTTGTAACAGTGGCCTTTCTTGAACACAAAACTAAAATTCACAAAAATAATAATATTCTGGGAATGTTCACACATGTATCTTATGCTGCCTGTCTGTTGCATGATGACATTGGTTGTGACAGAAATATTTTGTAATGAATGCAATATTTAGCCTGAACAGACACCTAATTAGCATCGTTCATTCAGCTCAATATGATGATCATGGCAGGACATTACAAAGGTGAAATGTCTCTTTAAAAAGTTAGTTTAATGAGGATCAAATTGGTCATCAATAGAAAGGTAACATAATTTATTATTTTTTGAATGAATATTTAAACGGCTGATCTGTAACCTTTTGCAGGTGTGTGAATGTCTAAGTATTAAAGGTGGCTGTGGTGGGATGTAACCAAATGGAGATAGAACTTCTAATGGGAGAGGTCAGACTGAATGTTTTGGAAGTACATTAAAAACATAACAAGATCTCCAAGTGCTGCACCTGTGGAAGTTTGCATAATATGTGAGATGCATCGTAACAATAAGACATGCCAATCTTTGATAGTTATTCATCAACTGCTGACATGAAATATTAAGTCCCTTTGCCAATTTTAATTAGTCTCTCTTAGTGTGAGCGGCTCTGATATTACCGTATGTCTCTTTTATTAATTCACGTAGGTTCCTCTAATGTCAGCATATAAAATCTTGACAGAGGAGTCATGTTTCAGTGGGGAATAAGTCAGATGGTTATTAAAGGGACATCATTCATATTGTCAAGTGGTAAGTAATGTTAATTCAGCATTTAGTACATGCATCTGGAAGCCATGTTCTATTCAAAGGGCACTTCTGTGATGATCTTCTACAAGGCATGCATCTAAAATGAAAAAATTAATATGTAGTTTTTTTGGTCTTTCACTAAGTATTTTGGCAAACAATATATTTTTTTCAGAAGCAACAAGATGTATTATCTTTGTTGGACATAGTATTTGGCTTTGAGATTACTTCAGGAATAATGTACAATGATTTCAGATTTTTTTTTTTTTTTTTTCCAAACCCAGATGCAGCCAGAAAAGGCCATGTCATTTCAGAAGACAATTTGCTCACCTTAAAAAGAGAAGAATGATCACATCTCCAAGGGCTTGACTCTTCACTGTAACCCCTAAAATTGATGACACAGTAATCTGTGGAAAATCCCACAGCTCAGCATTTTTCTCAGTGTAACTAGAATTTGATGGCAGCCTTTCAGTGTGACAATACAGCAGGGAGGGATCCTTAAAGATACGAGGGAAAAGGTAAAAAAGATTTTTAAAAATAAATAAATAAATAAAAAGGCCTTTCAGTAATGTAATAGCACATTTGTAAGCAAACTGTTTTTTTCTTTCAAGACAACACAGTGTGTGAAAAAAATCGTAAGGCTTTGCAAAAAGCACGATGCCATATCTTCCTGTGCTTTAGAAATCTAGTCCAAATGCTTTCAGTCTGAAATTTAATGAAAAACTCATACAACAAATACATTAATGTTGTGTGCAAGCCAAAGCAAAAGTTTCTACTCTCCTTCACAGTCACTACCAGGATAAGACGACTGACGGCAACATCCATACAATCTTCAAGTACAAATAAAGTTAAGCCGCTAAGCTGATGATTGGTGTGGGAACACAGTATGTAAGCAAATGACTTTGAGGAGGAGAGGGCCCTGCTGATTTCTCAATTATACTTCCTCCTCAGGCTTGGGAGAGACAAAAAAAGCCAAACTGCATCATTGACAGTCAACTGGGCCAGACCAAACCCTTACCCTGAGGTATTGTGGTCCAACAAAAAGGGTAATAGAGCTTGTTCCATGTGAGGAAGGCTCATGCTGCTGTGGGACCACAGAGTGCAAGGTTACACATTCAAACAATGCAACAAATGCATGCTCTGACTCTCACTTTCATCTTTTGTGGTGCAGGGAGATGGGATGATTTGACAATATTTCTCCATTAAAGAAAAATATGTACAAATATGTATCCTACAGTGCACAGGCCAAGTATGCAGGGTAATGGAGACACAAGAGGAACTATCAGAATAGTTCTGATAATGGCAGGCATATACATCCCTGTTAAAAATTAAAAAATGATCAGGTGATGCCTTTTTTTTTTTTTTTTTAATTTTATCAGACACCTGCCTAACACAGATATATGTGCAAGGACTTGACATGTGAATATAAATAATGTTTTATACATGCAGACACACTAATAAACACCGGCATTTGCATTCGTACTGTGGTGATAAGTAGGTTGCCCTAGAATAGGAATGCATCCTCTGTGGTGCACCATTGTTGTTAAATACTTAATGGTGCTGCCAGTATCTTCAAGGAGCACCTGTCCCGTTGTTTTGTTAGTCTGATTACTGTGTGAAAGAGCTGTAGGGGGAAAAAAAAATCAATAGGGAACTCCGTGTTAAGTCAACTCTGTGTGAACATACTTTAGAAATGGCATATTTGTTTCTACAGGAAAAAAATAAAAAATCCCCACAAGTGTTTTTCACCATTGTCTCATCATGTACTAAGCTATATGAGCACTGAAAGTAAGAAAATGTTATCTGTTAAAATAATAGTTCCCAACCTGCATAGAAATAAATGCCCAACCAGTTTCCCTTGTATGATCAGTGCAATGCAGGAGTGTAACCTACCTACAGTGGTAGTGTGTAGTGTTGACTTACTTAATATGCTTTACCCTTGCCAATTGAATGATTACCGTCTATTGTTATTACTAAATTATAACATTCACACCACGAGGGGATACATATACAGGCACAGAGTCAGCTATTGGCCACGCTTTAGAGTTTTATTCCAGTTTAATTACACACATGTGCCTTTGATATCCAGTGATCGACTGTGCTGTTGCCATGAATAAACCAATTAACAGAGTAGTCATTTCTACCTGAGGTGCCCCCTACAGGCAAAGGGCAGCTCAGCAGAAAAGTATAAAAAGGTTTAGTGGAAAGCTATGCTCTGTGGGCAGGAGCCTACTCTTTATATTAAATATATAATCCCAGTAGTAAAAAGCAAGAATTGCTGCTGCAATGTTTTTGTTGACATTAAGCTTACCCATAATGCCGTGCGAATCTGAGTTTACACAGACAAAGCAAAACCAAGTGGAAAAAATAAGGTTGTTAGAGACACATTAACATCTGTTCATATAAACACCCAATACAAGCAGCATATTTAAGAGCTAAGCTGTAGTCCAACTGGAATGATATTTAAATCTCGCCTCAGATTAATCAAAGGTACTTCTTTTGCATTCACTCTACTTGTTTAATTGTGTATAGACATGTGTTTGCAACTGATCAAAATATCATTCAAGTGCACAAAGCTGGAGAATGCAAAAACATACAATTCAAACACCCAGTAGAAAGTACCTGTCATTCTCACTCTGTGAAAGGTGTGGGAGTTTTCTCCCTTCCTGCTGAGCTCTTGTCTATTTGCAGTGATATGGGTTCCAAGCCAGCAATCACATAATTAAGGCCCTTCATCATATTTATTCATCCTCAAAGGTTTTTGACAACCTACAACTGTTTTCCACCCCCACCGCTAAACCTTGTATAAACATGAATACCCTTGGCAGTATATTGATAATTTGATGTATTTTGTCTTTGGCTTGATTCATCTTTATGAGAGTGAAAACATTCGCTCACACCATACTGCACATTGACAATCCTAATAAATAGATTAATTTTCCTGTTTTCTCTGGCAATGCACAATAAAGTTGTGCAGTGACAAGACTCATCTATTCTCAACTTGATTTTTCTGTAAGCAGAACCTGCTTCACTAAAACAGTCGCAGTCAGCCAGCTGGAAAAAGGTTTTCAGCACGAAACTAAGACCTAATCATTAATGTATAATTCCAGGATCCCATCACAGTAATAGACTATCATTGTGCTTATTTTTAAAAGTTTATAAGCCTGTTACAGTTGTCAGTGGCCACCTTAAGAGCATTCAT
Organism: Mastacembelus armatus; assembly: GCF_900324485.2. Lineage (NCBI taxonomy): Eukaryota > Metazoa > Chordata > Actinopteri > Synbranchiformes > Mastacembelidae > Mastacembelus > Mastacembelus armatus. The sequence continues at coordinate 11,342,198 of NC_046642.1, forward strand.
GGATTATTTAAGCAGTCCTAGGGAGAAGTATAAACCCAAACCTAACAACTTCACTCTTGAGTTGTATGGTGTCCATCTGATGCCTCTTTCAGGTCAAATATTGAAGTAAGTGTAATAGACATGCTGGAAATCCCAAGGAGCAACTAGCTGAAATCCATTTTTTTCTTTTTTCTTTTTTTTTTTTTTTGTTGTGTGAAAAACTGAGAGTGGTAGTATGTGAAAATGTCTTACTTCCATTTTAGATCAATTTTGGCGAGAAATGGTGACATTTTATTAAAAGCAAAAGAGAGTCAATGAAAGTGAAATCTGCAGGAGAAATGCTTTTAGAGAAAGCTCTCTTGTTTTTTTCAAGAGCTGCTGGTCATGACTTAAATATTGAGACATTCACCATAATCATCTATTTACTTGTGTGGCTAGATGTGAGGAATAGTGCGTGCATGTGTTCGTATGGCATGTTTTTGTTTTTAGTATATCTCCCTATCTATTAGGCATTATGTTTATATAAATAACAAATTTACATAATCAATTTGTACAAAATCAATTTGTAATTAGCAACAGCATATACATTTTTCAGTATAGTATAAGAAAGCTAATTTTGTTTTCAGTACAAACACTAAACTTCTACCGTAACCATCACCTGAAAACTACCGTGACGTTAATATCTGTAGCACTTCTTTCAAAAAGGTGCCTGTGCACATATATCAGCCAGCACTTTAGCTGCCACCAAAATGTAATAGGATAGCAGTATAGTGTTATCTAAACAAAGGGAGACAGCTTTGTCATACAATGGATGACTGTTTTGCAAGTACGCTAGTGTTTGTGAAGCTACAGCATATAGTCCAATCAAACAACATAACTGAGTTAGTGGTGTCGGATACGCTGTAATCCCCCACTGCAGCTGCATTTCAGTGCAACACTTCAATCATCTGTGAAGTCATCGGCAGAAAGGTCTCATTTATATCATCTATTGTAAACAAATTAAAACCCAAAGAGCAACTTTGATATAATTAGTCTGAGTAGATCACAGGGAGAAAAAAAAATGCTGCATACATAGCCCTAATGACTGCTGGGTAAATGACTAAATAAATGTGCATGTTTAAAAATGAGATTGGGTTCACTTCCAGTTTTCTAGTGTAGTTCTGGTGGCCAGGCAGGCTGCCAGCACAAACTCATGAGGGTGTTGTGTCGTTAACAAACAAGCCCCACACAACTCCATTCTTTGCCTCCTACAATTTAAAACACAAGATGGGAGAGTGTGCCAATGACAGAGCAGGGAGCGATGCCAAAGACTGCACAACGTGGGGGAAGTGTTAATGATCAACAGTCCCTCCTAAAACACGCAGCTGGAGTAGGAAGAGGGAATTGTAAAGAAAAAAAAAAGTTTGTTTTGTTCTAATCTTTGAAATAGGGTGACGCACAATATCTGTCTCTGTCTGCCTCAGACTATGGCCATTATCCTTCTGCATGTGAGTTGTGTCTCTAAAGGACATGTGTTACTAGAATGAGGACATACATATTAAATATTTTACTGTTTCGTTTTTCTTATTCATTCAATTCGGAATGAACTAAAAAACCTGATTTGAAGTGTCTTCATCTTTTCTGTTTTTGTGAACTTGAACTTGAAATTTAGCAGCAGCCTGTTCTTAATTGACCTCAGCTTCGCCACATATCACTTGTGTTTAGTCATCTCTTTCTCATCTGGAACAACCTGCTATTTAAGGCAATTACCCCAGAGGGCAAAAGTGTTTTCCAATAAACAAACAGAGTGAATTGCAATGAACAAGACACAATTTTCCAAAACATTTGATGCATAAATACAAAGTCCATGTATAGTCTTGGGCCAGTGACTATTCTTATGTAGTTGGATTAATTAATTCCCAACTTTATGAATAGCGCCATTTAGAAATATGCCCACCGACCAACCATCATTCATACACTCTTGTCTGGAATGGAAGGACATTACTACTGTGCACTGAAGCCAACTCTTGCTATTGAGATTAAGTTAATTAGAAACAAGCCTTCTGTAAACAATTTTTTATTGTAACTGTGCTGTAGAAAGGGACGGTGTTCGGAGCAGAAAGTTTACCTTGCCACTCTGGAGAAGAGGTCTGCTACACTATCATAATACAAATTATTGCAAAATCCTCAGCCTCACACAAGCAAACCAATAATGTGTCTGGTGAATTTATTACCTTGATAAAGTTCTTGAGTTATAACATTATCTGTAAAGATCTGTATGGCATCTTGGTGAATCAATTTTGTGTCATTAAAAGTCACTCTGCTTGTTACTGTGAGATGTCTGCTAATATTGCATTTTAAAAGTCAATTACACAATCAATAAGGAGAAGATGTGTTTTTTAAACAGGATATTAAGAAAGATAAGGTCCCACTCTGTCAATATTATTAATAACAATTTTAGCAGTGTCCCTATGGATACATTGTTATATGCATTGAAATACTTATCTTCTAAAGGCCAAACAAGCGTACAAACTAGGCTTCTAAAGTCTAACAAACACACTTAAACTCAAGCAAACTTGGCTCTCTGCAGTCTGTGGGGTTGTTTGACATTGTGGGTGATTATCACTGAGATTTATATAACTGCTGAAGTCAGGCTTCTTCCTGAGTATCAAGTTTAATTAGTTGGATGGACTGGAGGTGGGCAATGAACTTGTGTTTAAGGGGAAGAGTGTTATAGTGACACACTCCTTGATCCCTGGCCCGGACATCACCTGAGGGAGTCCCTTTCTAAGACACAGGAGGTGAGAGAGTCTACTGATTGCCCTCAGGAGGATCATAGGAAGCTGGCTGCAAGACCTGATATCTTGTTAAGGCTCAGCGGCTCACGGTGAAAATGAATGCCCCCTCCTTACACACACACACACACAGACTTGAATGGGAATTTTCAGGATAGGACACTGGCTATCTAACAAGCCAATCACAAAAGCCAATTAGGACCAAGTGCTGCTTTAGGGACACAGCGATTCCAGGACTTGGGGAAGTGATTCTAGCATTGGCCCCAGTTTTATAACCTGGAGGAGAAATTCAGTGTTGTCTGCAGGAGAACAAACTCCAGCTCTGGATCAATCTCACCAGTGGACCGAATCAGATTTCCCTTGGTCCAGTGTGCATGGACTGAATGCAACATTACTTTATTTAACTTAGTGTTTTGACAACTTTCCAAGGCTTGTCATTGAGATCTGCTATGCACTTGTACTTGAGTTCTTAGTTTGTCCTTTTCAGCACTGCTGAAGAAAGTACAAAGTTTATCCACTTTAGGAGGAATTTTACAAATTCAGGGAGCATCAAAAGGGACCATCATAATTATGACGCACTTATTTTTAATTTCTTGATTATATATCAACTGTAAAATTTCATGCATTTGTACGGTACATTATTTGATTTGAAGCATATTGTCATGCTGCATGATGGTGAGGTGGTTCTGGGTTTGAATCTGGGGTCTTTCTATGTGGAGTTTGTATGTTCTCCCCATACTTGCACAGGTTTTTTCCAAGTGAGGTTGATTGATAACTAGGAATTGTCTGTAAGTGTGAGTGGTTGTCTGAATCTGTCCTGTGATGATCTGGCAATGTGTCTGGGGTGTGCCCAGCCTCTTGCCTGGTGTCGACTGGGATTGGCTCTGGTCCTCTTATAACGCCGGATGTGCCAGGATGAGCCGTGGATAATGGATGGATAGAAGGATGGAACATGATGCCTCCTTTAAAGACTATCCTGAGGGTGGTGACTTTACCAACAGATATTCTACAAAAGTCTAATCCTCGCAATATTTGTGACATCTTCTCTTTCTGTCCGCCTTATACTTCATACTAGAAAGTTAGAGGACACAGAGAGCATGCAAGCAAGAAAGCAAAACTAAACAAAAAAGTTTTTTAAATTGGGCTAATATTTTACTATAAATATAATTATAAATTAAGAACAGAAACAGACTTATTCACCCTGTACCCAGTGGGTACACTCAGATTTAATTAATATACTCCCCCACTTTATAAAACTCATATCTGGTGTGATCTTTAAGTGAGACTGATGTAGTTGCACACTCACTGTATGTACCAGCATTAACAGGTCATGTGTTCCCTTTCCCAATTATTACTTTTTTCATGGTTTCTTATAGAACTTCTGATTCTCCACCTGGACAGTTGTGTGGTCTTTGATGGTTGTGCACTCATGTAGAAACATAGTCGCCATGTATTGGACAATGACTGGACTAAATTAATTTAAGATGCCTGCTAAAAACTAAATGAGCCTCCCAATTAAAGTATAAACCTTTTTTGTGGTTACACATATCTGTATATAGAACAGATGAAAGCACGCAGTCCATACAAGAGGTAGTAAAGGTTTCTTCAGGAAATTAACAAAAGATTTATTGAGAAAAAATGCCTGAATCTCTTGGACATAATGTGTAGTTAAAGAAAGGTATCTGAAGTTTTCAGATGGTTATGAAATATATGAAAATATATTATCTATAATATTTGATCTATAAATAAGCTGTACATAGGTTATGACCACGCTCGATTCTCTTAAAAAGCCCTCTGCTCATCCATCCATCAATTTTCTATACCCGCTTACTCCTTAACCAGGGTCACAGGGATCTGCAGGAGCCTATCCCAGCTCTCTTTCGGGTGGAAGGCAGCCAGTCCATCTCAGGGCCACATATAGACACACAAAGACAAACTCACACTCACTCCTATGGGCAATTTAGAGTCACCAATCAACCTTGGACTGTGGGAGAAAACTGGAGTACCCAGACTAAACCCACGCAAGCATGGGGAGAACATGCAAACTCCACATAGAAAGGCCAGGTTGCAAACCCAGGACCTTCTTGCTGTGAGGCAACAGTGCTAACCACTCAGCCACCATGCTGCCCCCTCTGTTCATAGTTTTTCAAATAAAGTCATGAAGCCAGATCAGCAGCCCTGATATCACTTCAAACCAAAGGACAGCATCATCTTTTTGACTAATGCCTTCTTACTCATAGACTTCACATTTAACATTCAACTCACATTGTGAAAGTCAAATTGAATTTTATTTATATAGCCCGATATCACAAATCACTAATTTGCCTCAATTAGCCTTACAAGTGTAGAGCATTCGATGTCCTCTGTCATTACCTTCAAATTGGGAGAGAAAAACAATTGCCCAAAAGAAATTAGAGAAAGGTTGTCTTCCAGGATGAACAGAAATGCAATAGATGTTGTGTGTACAGAATAAAACAACATAGTAGATATAAGGTATGGACAATCAGGATAGCAGAAGGGATGTTAAACAGCTTCCTAGGTCTGCCAACAGATAACCACTACATCTCTACCATGAAAACCTGGAAAGAGAACAGACTACACAAACACACAAAAGGAGGAAGGAACAAACATACATTAGGGAGTAATACAAGGACAATGTGAGCACAGGGGAGAAAGAGAGAGAGAAGGAAAAGCCTAGGACTCCTAGAGGATCAAGATAAAGATCCAAAACATCTGGAAGGAGGAAAAACTGCCAAGGGAGAATAAGAGGTCCCAGGATGGTTAATGGGAACCTGAATGGAGAGAGTTTAAGTGAAGGACAGGGAGGAAAAAGGAGGGAGAGAGAAAGAATTGGGAGAAGGGAGACGGAGATGCTCATGCATTTGAAGGAACAAACAAACAAAGGGTTAGAGAAATGTTGTAGATTTTAGACATTTACAGTAATCTTGTCAACAGGACAACAAGGACTACACTGCATGTACCAGCTTTAACAGCTTTACCGAGATTGAGACCAATCCACCAGAGGGGAAATAGTAACAGGTACATGGCTTGAAGTAATCAAAGAATAAGCCACTAACTGATAGTTAAGGAGTACAGACAAGTTTTAAGTTTGTATTTAAAAGCCCTAAAAGTCAGACAGTCTGATGTCAGTGGGGAGATTATTCCAAAGCAAGGAGATACGAACAATACGGAAAGGCCCTGTAGCAAGCAGACTTCTTTTTCACTCTGGAGACAGACAGAAACCCTGTATTTTGAGACGAAGAGCATAGGATAGAATCTAGGGTTTAAAGAGCTAATACAGCTATGACCTGAAATGGATAGAGAAACCAATGAAGAGAAGCTAATATTAGTGTGAGGTTTACAGTTTTTCTGGAAAAAAAAACTGTAGCTACAGCATTGCGAACCATGTGAAACCTTTTGATACTAGCACTGGCCAATTTCAGAAACAAAACATTATAATAATTAAGTAAGGATGACACACGGGTAAATTTGGATCTCTGCATTTGTCAGGGATAAAAAGACTGAATTACAAATTATATGTAGCTGAATAAAAGCAGTCTTGGTGATGTTAATGTGCTGATCAAAAGAGAGTAGGATCAAAGGTAACACCAGAAATCTTGGCTGTCACATTTTGAGAAATCACACGGTTGTCAAGAGTTGCTGTTACTTGATCAAACTGGTGTCAGTGTCTAGTTAAATCCTTTGAGAAGGGTCATCCACTTTTACACGTGCACACTGAGCTGAGTATCATCAGTGTGGCAGTGGAGTATTATCACTGTGTAATTTGGGCAAGAGGTGATGTCATATAATAAAACATATTAACATATATGTACATATATGTATAGAGAGAGAGATGCAGACGGCCAAGAACAGAGCCCTGGGGTCCTCCATAATTAAAATTATGATGCTGTAGCAGTGAAAGTAAACACATATTCTTTTAGATAAGTAGGTTAACACTTCATCTATGTGAGAACCAAGCCAGAGACACCAAACTGGTTTTGCAATCAGTCCAGGAGTTTGGAGATACAATAATGAGAGTGCAGAGGTGAAATCTAAAGCCATTGTAATCAGGTCATTTACCACTAGTATGTGCAGTTTCAGTGGAGTCACAGGTCCAATTGCAGATTCAAAAGATTACCATTATGATATTATGATAATATGTGGACTGAAGGATGCTAAGACACAAATTTCTAGTACATTTGAAAAGATTGGAAGGTTAGAGATTTTGGATCAAGTAGTGTTTTCTTCAGTAAAAGTTTAACCACAGCAGTTTTAAAGCTAGTGTGGGCAGTCCCAATCATGGGTCCCAAAACTGGTTGGAAATCTGAGAACTTTTAGCTGGTGGAAGGTTAAGAAGGCAAGTAGGCTTATATTTTAAGCCAGCAGCAGCTTAGACAAGGATTCAAAAGATACAGTCTCAACATTTGTTAGAACAGAGACTATCTGGGATTCAACATAATGCTCAGCTGATTTTCCAGAAGAAGCTGGATATAAGGAACTAATTTTGTGTCTAATCTAATCTATTTTATTGCAGATAAAGTCTAAAAACTCATGAGCCATAGGCGGAGAGCACCTGGAAGGGAGTAGCTTTTGATTAAATTTGGATATAGTGTCAACAAGAAATCTAGGATCGTGTTTATTGTTGCTCATTAAGTGAAAGAATGCACCCATACTATGAGTTGCAGAAAGGATGCAGTTTTGATGTTTGCAATTTATGTTCCAACCTCCTGCCTTTTCATAACTACAGTCACAGCTACAATCCATATGCCATCATTTCACTGGAAATTTTTATTTTAACAAACAACAACAAAGTTTTCATGACGTGGCCATAGCTGTTCTATCCTTCGCTCGATTCTCTGCCCTCACTACTCTTTTCCACATACATATATATATATATATATATATATATATATATATATATTTTATTTTTCTACCCCTATTGGTTTTTTTCTGACTTGGCCATTGCTCACTTGTCTACCAGACACCCCGTGTGTTTCCCCTTGTCCTTCTCACCTGTTGCCCATTCTTATCAGCATTGAGCTGCTGTCTGCCATCCCAGCTGCTCCTAATTTCCAATTAGTGTCTGTGTGTATATGTAGAGGCAGTGTTTGTGTCATTTGCCAGATTGCCTGTCAGCATGCTGCTTTAGTTTTCAAGCTATTCCTGTTGCCTGCCAGTTACTTGCTCCCCTGTTCAGAATACCTGTTGCTGCTGCCAGGCCACCTTCCTGCTAATTTTCTGTTTTGTTTGCCCAGGCTCTGCCTGCTTGGTGCTGATTGTGAGCCTGAACATGTACCATGTTAATTACCTTTAAACAAATCTGTGTTAGTGTGTGCACTTAGATTCACTCACCTGTTGCTAGGTTCACGAATTGTTATAAAAACAGTCAGCGATGATGACAGCGAGGTGACACATAAGGCCATGGTGATTCACCCACACCGTTGCCCTTTAGCTATTCAGTTATTCACTTAGCTATTCACTTTGTTAAATTACTGCCATTTGTTATCTGATTCTTTAGAGCCTACTGTGGCTTTCCAGGAGGTGCTGGTGAGGTTTTGAGTGATAACTTGTGACCATCTGAATGGACTAAGGTGGCTTTAACAATACTAGTTTGACTGCCGTAAGTCCAAATGTTGCATAATGCTTCTTTAAATATAGCATACATACTGTATTACAACATGCTGTTTTAAAAGTAGGGCTACAGGTTGAGCTTTTAACTGTAAAAATCACTTTATTTTTGTGGTCTAGGTGTAATGATGATAATGTTGCTGAAGAGGTCTCAATATCTAACCTTTATGTCATACTTATCACTTACTTACCTTATTGTTGTGATTTTGTACCTGTATCTTCAAATTTTTTAAAGATGGTTGTAATTCCTTTACGGTTGTTTGGAATTCCTGAAAGTGAAGAGCATTTTCATGAAGGGATTAGAGGTAATTGAGTCATCCGAGGCTGCTTATATCTTTCTCTCTGTTAAAGTTAAAACCGGGGTAAGATTTTCATTTTGGAATCTGCTGAACCATCCAGTAAGATGAGCTCAGAGCCTTTCCTGTTGATGCCACAACACATTACCCCTACTCTGTTGGTGGATTATCCAAAACTTTGTTTAACATGAAAGCAACTCAATCTTATCATTTGTGCACCAACATCTACTTAACAACGACTTCCTCAGAGCCTTTGCCATGGTTCGATCCTAATAGTCTTAGCCGCATTAGAGTGAGAACAGCCACAAAAGGAAGATCATTCCTCCCACCCCCACAATTAAAAAAAAAGATTAAGGGGGTGGCACAAATCCACTGCATGTTTACAACAGGTGAGGCATGCTGAGTGTGCAGAGGAACTTCACACTAAGATGATGCTGACTTTTCTTCAGACAGAGATATCAGTATGGTGTATTTTTATTTTTTGTACTTAAAAAGTTGCGCAACTTTTTTTAAACCAGTGGCAGATCAGAGTTCACACTTTGTTGTACATCCAGAAAACCTGTACAGTGAACAAAGACACATGCAGAGCTGATATTTATTTACATTGCCACTGACTCAGAGCAATAAAAAATAAACATAAATGCTTCAACCAATGTCAAATCTCCCTTTGCTACATGTTCTAAACAATATGAGGGAACAATAAGGGAACATGTATTTCAATATATATATATATAGATGATCACACAGCTTTAACTTTCTCTTATACTTTTGGTCCTGGTGCCTTTAGGTTTTGACATTGTAAATAAAAAAAGAAATGATTTATTCTTCAGAAGGTTTCAGAGGTGCACCTCTTTTGTCAAGCACACAATTTACTAGGGATACATCAAAAGGACAGTTATTCAAGTGATAGACAGGGTCTGTAATTTTAGTGTACGCATCTGTGTAGCCCAGGGAAATTAAAGTCTTTCTGTCAGCCTCAAACTAGCTGTGGCCCACTCTTGTCTTTCCATTTGATCAACAGAAATTCAGATCTGCTCGTTTTATAATATATGGGAGAAAAAAATACAACAGAGGAAAACATGAAGAAGTGCATACAGTTAATACTTGCAGATACATTTGACCACATATGCTGAACCACCTGCCCCAGAATGTTGTCACATTCATTAACAGTTATCAGTACCATAGACATGGGTTAGTAGGGCCCTATTCCACTTGTTGTTGGTTCAGTGGGCTATTATCATGGGTCCGACCTTTGTCATCTTGGTTGCAATAATAAATGCAGAGGTTTAGACACAAAGTACTTTAGGTCTGAAGAAAGATTGTGGTTTGGGTTAAAATAACAACTCGTCTAAAGGACAACACTGATTGGTTTGAAATGAGAAACAAACATCTGTCTTTTGTTTCGAAGTCCTGTGTTTTGTCTTCTGGCCTACTGCAATTTACCCCCACTGAAAAAGTAATTATGGGTGTGATAATAACAGGCATTTAGTGGGGTTATAATATTTACAACGGCTGGCTAAACACATTTATGTGTCACACAGCATCAAATCCACAGCAATATCTGCATTTCTAAAGGCAGAAAAATAAATATATTATTAATTAAAGTCAACCAGTGTTGAGTTACATTGGAATAAAGGCTATGCATTAGTTAAAGGTAGTATTTTTTTCTGATTGGTATTGGAGAAAAATGAAAGCAGAAAAGTGGAACTGATTAATGACCTGAAAGAAACGTATGATCTTTAAAATTAAAATATGTCTAGATATATTTTCTTTATTATATATTATGTAAACAACACATCATATCGTGTTGCAGTTCGTGTTTAAATATTGGGTCTGTGGGTAGATAGGCTACTGTACTCTACTAAAATCTCCTGAGTGGAGATGAATTGACACATTAGTGCCGAGGCTCTTTAACGATTTGTCAAAGGAAATTAGAGCAACTGCTCTTTATGATGGTGCTGCATAGGAAAGTAACTGGGGGAGAATAATTCAGTCTCAATTCATTTTACGCTGAAGGCAGGTCAGGGTTGAATTGCACCATTTGGCTTTCGAAACTAATGGCCATGCATATCTTGATTGCCTGAACAAAAGCACAGGGTGGCCTTTATGGGCCCTGGAGGATGGGTGTGGGGAGGGCTTAGCCTGTAATGCTCATTGCTGAAGATGATCACTGACAGCTATAACCTTAAGGCACTATTACCACCAGCAGCAACCATCATTTGGTTATTACATTCAACAATGTAGTCTAATGGATATGCCATTGTAGCTGTGCCACAGTATGCTGCCTTACTGGGGCAGGCAATTGCTGACAACTTTGTTTCTCCATATTGAATACTAAGTGAATTAATGATAATAAAAGTATTTAAATAAAAACAGAATCATAAATTAGGTTCCAAATTATGAAAATAACACACTAATGGAACTCTGAACAGCTGGCTGGTGAAACTGTACTCAGCTTGTGAGTCAACATAAAAATTAACTATTCTGTAGCCTAGAGGAGCTACTGTTATGACTGCAAGTTGTTAAGCTTCTTGTAAAGACTTATGGGTTTTATATGCTGCTGGAATGAAATAATCTAAAATGTTGTTGTTGCATAATGTTCCACTAAAACAATTCCCTTGCAGAATTACAAATAATATGGGGGGGGGGGGATGCTTCTGGAGCCTAAACATTCTGTATTAAGCAAAAAGCGATTCTGAAGTATCTTAAAAGCAATCAGGGTTCTTGTTCTTTCTGCCTCGACACATTTTATTTGGAAGATGAGCCATTCCTTAGAGACCACTGCACCCAATGCAGTCTACGATTAGACTTCACCCTTCACATATTACAGAACAGGGTGATATTGACTGCTTCCGCTTCAGTGGAGTTAGTCGAGATTGACACATAATGAAAGCACAGCGGGAAAGAGAAAACAAGGAGAAAAGTATACAAGCTTTCTGTGAGTTTTCAAACATCTGATTTATTCAACATTAACTCTGGATTCAAAAAAAAAATGTTCAACATGATTGTAATTACGGTTTAATATTGTAACCTTTGTTCTATGACCACAGGTAGAACTCTGTTTACTATATGTACATAATGAACCCTGTGGAGCAGCAAACACATTTTTGCATGTACTGTTTGTTTGTTTGGGTAATCAGGGTGGACCCACCAACACAGAGTGGTACTGGTTGTATAAGTGGTAATTTTCAACCCCAAACCATCATCTATGCAATCTAAACCTAAGGGACAAGAATTTTGAAGAAATAAGGTAATAACTTCTAACTTCTATTCATGTTTGAACAAGCCTCTTCCATTTTAACTTTAAAGAATGTCATGCTAAGAAGAACCCATGATCATACAGCTTCCCAAATGGCATGCTGCAGCTGGTACTACATGTTTTGCGATATCTGGCAAATACAAATACGAGGCCACTAGTGAGTAGCACAACTGGGGCAACCGCAAAACGGTGAAATCTTTGAGTGATGTATTCTAGGGATGGCCAAAGGTGGTCACCAATCATGTGAACTAGCAAGGATGAAAGGGAAACCTTTTGGGGGGATTTTAGATCAATAAAATTGCCTGTTCAGTCAACCAAAGATCTCTCTGAAACACACAATTCATCCTCCTGCAACAGGCCGAACAGGTTCAACTGACCATGTTTATGAGAAGTGAGCAAAATAAAATCTGCACTGAGATATGCATTACCTGCTTACCTGTAAACAGAGCTAACATAAATTGATCAGGGTCAAGTCCCTGCTGGCCATAGTGGTGAGGAGGTAGATTTTATTCAGATACTTTACAGTTTCTTTCTGACAATACTGCAGGTGAAGAGTACACCTAATGCCTCACCCGCTAGCTGTACTGGGGACAACTTACACCACCATGTCTCCATCCAAATAACCAGTGCTGGAGTGGAATTTCTCTGACTTGCCTGACAGTCTATAATTGGAACCGGGGCTTTTGCTGCAAGACTGCTGCCAGACTTTCTTGAGCAACTGCCAAAAGTTGCCTATGAAAGGAGCATGAAACACTAACATTTCCAAAGTCTGTCAGAAGTCACATGCACCCAGTAACATGGGGCCAAGCTCAGACAGAGTTATGTGTGCCGGCATGTGGAGGTGAATGCCTTCTGCTGTTGCTGTGATATTAACTTGGAAGTCTTCTTGCAGGGACAGTGGGGGGGGACTTTAAATTCTTTAATGGCTACAAAAAAGGAAGAGTGCTTGCAAGGTCATCATCTTCTAAAGATGACTGGAGAGACAGCTGGATGTTTCCAGCAAGCACGGCTTGTAGGGAAGTGTATGTCGACATTGTTAGGCTCCAAGACCTTCGACTTCAAAATCCTTCCACTGATGCAGCTGATGAAGTTACAGAAATACTCTGCAGTTCAGACAGGCCCTACAGGAAAACCTATAGAACCTGTTTGAGCATGAAACGTTTATGAAGTAGAGCTGCAATAATCATCTATGCGACATAGGCTCAGTGATAATTAGAATCTGAATCAAGGCAGACACTTTTGGGCAGTAATTTGTTAATATATAAAGTAAACTGTCATAACATCTATACCTTAAACTCTGTAATCTCAAAGTCAGTACATTTTTTAGCTCACTTGCACCTATGACTGCCTGAAACCTACACCTCTAGCTATTACTTTTCCAGTCTATAATGAATAAAATTACTTTGTTGTTTTTAAAAGATTAATTAATTAATTCCTTAATATAAACAACTTAAAATAGATTGAATTAGAAGCCTTAAAAGAACTACACCTAATTTTTCATTAATGTTTTATCACTCTATCAGGAAACTGACCTGCTGTCTCAAATTACTGCAGATGATACAGTCTGAGGTGTAATTAAAAAACAATTAGGAAAATGTGGCAGGCTAAGAGCACCTTCACCTCCCGTCAGCTAAATGAGGTCATTAAGCATGCTGGATACGACGTTTAGGCAATATCCAGGTGTGTGTGTAGGCAGAGTCTATCACAGTCCTACAAGGAGCATCTTGAATTTAGTGCTGCAAAGCAAAACTCACAGAAACTGTTTAATCAAAACACTTCATAAAAGTGTAATTGAAGCTACAAATTAGTTTTTGTTAAGATATATAATTTTATTTAAATGGATGTGGTCTAATAACAGAAAAGAAGATGCTCTCATCAGCAGCACACTAGTTTCAGAATTTATAAAGATTTATTGTTATTATTAAAGATTTACAGAACTTTAAGTTTTGGTGTGTGGTGACATCTTGGTATCTTTACGTCTTGGCCTATCAGTCAAACACAGACGCAAATAAACACAGTCCTCTAACAACAGGTTTTGCTTCATCCTTGAATCACTGCTGTTTTATTTATTTATTTATTTTCACACCTCAGTCATCCTCTCAAATTTCTATCAGTTACAGATTTGTTTGCTGTTTTGCTGTAGGCCACATCATGGACAGTTTTAAGGAGACACTTGGATTTTGAACAGAGTCTCGACTGTATACTTCAGCTTTTGGTTCTTAAACACAGCACTGTTTTTCCCAGAGTATTTCTAAGTCAGTCCCAAAATATAATGGGACAATTTAAAGGTACCTATTAGCACCTACACAGAAATTATCAAAAAGTTTACCACTGATACCTGCTGGGCTCTGTGTTTTAATATAATATGCTTCTTTTTATAACTTCAGACAATGAAAAGCAGCTAAAAATATAAAGCAGCGTTCATAATACTAGTCACTCATGCATTGCTGGAAGGCATTTTAAAAAATCTTTGGAGACTTCCTGATGAAACCAACTTCCTTTTTGCCCTCCTTGTTTAATTTCTCAACTCAAGGAAAGGAGGAATAACAGTCTTTTTACTCCTCTTTAGTTGGTTATTTTGTCACAGTCTTCCTACCTACCCTAGAGCTATGGTAAGGTCCATAATTTCACTGGTGCCTCACACAGCCTTCTCTGTTTACTGGCTGTTCTTTTTTTTTTTTAAATTAAAAGTTAAAACAATCTGGCTGTCAAGCAATTGTTTCTGCCTTGTGGCAATAAAGGCATCAACTACCATAAGTGAAGATGTGCCCTCTTCTCTGTCAGCGCTATTAAATGGCAATTGTCTACCTATATCAATTTGCATTGCTTAGACTATAGTTCAGAATATATATCCTTACACACATACTGGCTCTTGTGTTGTTGACCATCATGCTCATCACAGTTCCTGCAATGTCACACTACTGCCTACTGGCTCTCTGTCATATTATGCTGCAGTCTCTAACACAGGCTTGTTTGACTTCAGGTTGGGTTACAGATCACAAGTTTTGGCAGTGATCTGTCCATGCCCTTTAAGGCCCTGTTCCACACAGCATCCACACAGCATGTGCTACAGTACACTGACATGACAGTGACATGACTGGTGTTTCACAGCATGACAACAGATCAACAAGTAAGTTACAACATTCTACTTTGTACTAAAACATAATTTGATGGTAGTACACTTGGCAGACTGGTTGTGCCATATTTAACTATACTACTGAAACGCAGTTTAATGAAGTATATTTTGAATAACTTGAAGTGTAAATTTTACATGAAATAACTGGTCTATATATTGGTCTATCTAGTCTCACTGGTCTAAACTCATGCACCTGGTGGTCTAGACATCATACTATAGCATTAGTCCTTTTTTGCAAGAGGTGTTCTCTATAATTGTATCTACCATGTTGCTGCTCAAAAGATGATATAACAATAAATCTGCTTCATCAAACAGCATACAGCTTTCAATCACATAATCTCATAGCTCTTGTTTGAAAGTATCTTCTGTAGTTTCAGGCAGTAGTATGAGGACCAGCAAAGCGCTAAACTTGTTACTATAGAAACCGTGCAAACAGAGAAGCACTGAGGAAGTGAGTGGGAATAAGAAGTCTCATATTATCTCATCTTGCTTTTAATAGGAACCTAAAGCAATTTAAACGCAATTCACCATAAGTTGTTTCTCAAGGTTATAGGGCATTTGATTGATGCTGAGGCTTTTCTGTCCTGTTGTGTAACCATGACAACCCATATGGGAATGCTTGTTTTTGACCTAATGTCACGAAAACGGACAATCTGAGAACTAACACAGTGGTTGGCAACAGGTGGTATAACAAAGTCATCAGATCTATGGAGGTACAAGAGCACACAGGTAGTTGCATCACGTTCTGTAGCCCACTATTATATATACTAATAGTCACTTTCCTCTGGGAACACATTATTTTATTACCCAACAAAGAGAAGCAATGCATTTTCCTGTACAGTGTTCAATTGCAATAGAACGAAAATAAAATAAGTGTCTTTTGATAATAGGCACTTTAAAAGCATTACCCTGCAATTGAGTATATTTGTATTAGAAACAATATTTTGCTGTGTGTGCTTTTAATTCCCTCAAAATGTACCATAGACTTACCATATTAATGTACAAATTGGGTTAGCCTTCTTTCAAGGTCTCCAGCCTTAAATTAATATGACATATTTGGCAAGGAAACCAGAATGGCTTTTAAAAGAATTTAATAAAAAGCATCACTGATGAAATTAGCTAATGCCCATTGACATTTTATCCTGAGCATTATAAGAATAGCTGGATCCGGTGATCATATTTCCTATGGTTTCTGATGCTACTGTCTGATAGATTTCAATTTAATTTGCAAGTGAAAAGTTAAGCTTAAGGTCCGGTGTGGCACTAAGGTTTATTCTGAGACAAGTGACAATGCATCTGTACAGCATTCAGCTGAGCTATTTTCTCACTAGCTTTGTTTTCCATTCGTAGTCCTGCAATTTTCACAGCAAAGCATTTAGTGAGGTGATTACCTAGTTCAGACTGTAGATACAAGATCATGCAAGTCTCTGCCTGATACGATGATACAGTCAGTGTATTCTGATCTACAGTTAATGGTTGCACGTATTCACGCAGAACGCACACAACAGCAATTACAGACATAGGGATCCTGCCATCAGTTATTTCTCAATCAGGTTTTAATCTTACGTTCTCTACACACTAGACAAAAATGAGTACAAGGCATTTTGTTTGTTTTATATCACATGTCAGCTGTAATGATGGAGGCCCACACAGAAGATTCCAGCAGACAAAAAAGTTGTAACCGTACGTCTCGGTAAACCCACGAGAGCAGTAGACTGTGAAACAAAGCAGCCTTCTCTTTTATGCCCTTTTTTCTCTCTGTGGTTGTTGGTAAAGTTGCAGTAGATTTACCATTAAAATGGCAGTAAGAACCATAGTTTCTGAGTTTCTCAATCCATTTGAAGACATCTAGCTGGTGTATAATGGTAGGAATGCTCAGCCTTTTATGCACAGTGCTGTAGCTCAAGAACGGATGAAAGTACTGCATTTTTAGAACATTATTTATTTCTTTCCTTTAAAAGTCTATTTTTCTCACATTATTTATACATAAAAAACAGGATGCATTCCACAGCTTGTTTACTCTTCAAAGACACTATTGTTTTAGTGTGATTGAACTAGATAAGGTCATGATAGCAGTACTAAAATTGATATATTTCAACATGCCTGCGCACACTATTTATGACATACCTATGAGATCAAATATTATCCACGACCAGTAATGATGAATGTTTGATGTCAGTGTCAGTTATTTTTTTTTTTTTGAGGCATTCCTAACATTTTTGACACTTATCTATTTTTGCCTCACTATTAGTCATATACTGACATTGTTAAGAAAGTAACACTAAGTTTGGCATTTCAATCACAGTGAAGAAAATCACACTTTTTTACTCTTGTAATAGTCTTCACAACAAACTTTTTAACTCACACTTCAGCTCTATGGTTACTGTCGATTATTTTGAGTCTTCCTTTCGAAGGTTATGATAACTCTCCTAAACCTGATTTAACAGTTACTGACTCACTGAGAATCCAATTAGTAAGAGGAAACACGTTTCATACAAACAGAAACAAACATTATAAAGCACTGGACCATAATCTTACATATTCAGTTGTTGTTATTCAGTTGGTGTCTCAGCAGCAAACTTAGACACATTTGTGGTTATTACACAGCAGTTATGCTGTTTGTATGAACTGCAGTAGTGGCATTCAAGACGATGAGCAGAGGAGTGATAATTGGGCAGTGTCTGAAACAAAGAATGCTAAGTGTAGTTACTATACGCCTGGAAGAAGAAAAAAATCAATGAGAATCAGCTGTCACTCTGGCCATGAACTGAGACAGGGACGTTTGAATGCCTTGGCTTTATTGACTCGTACTGGACTTCATTATGAATAACAAAGTTAATACATTGTGAAAGCAAATGTGCAAATATTAAATTAACACTGAATCTCCTTGGCCAGTATTCCTGGCACATAACTTCTAGTTTGCCAGTTCTTGGCAGTGGAGCCAAAAAGTTAATTTTTGACACTGTAACTTGGCAAGTTCATCCAGTGCCATTATCATTAACCTCAGCTATCATTCAATTTGTGTAGGTTTCCATATCTTTTGAGATGCAGATCATTTGTGTAGTGCATTGAGTATGTTGTAGATTGTTGGTTTGTTTTTGTCTTATTTCCTACTAACTGTGTGGAAACAGGAAGAAACACTAGATTTTTCCCAAATATGTACACTGGGTCACAGATTTTTGCGTAACATACTCAGTTTCTCGCATTTTCATGTTGGAACACAGGATTACCCATGCATTATTATGGTTTCACTGTTAGAAGAAAATCAGCAGTCACACTGTGCATGTGAAAACCTTGTAGTACAGTAAATCTGCAATAAATTGATGATCTTCTAGTAACACTTGAGCTCAAGACAACACTTTAATACTAGTCACAGAAACCACGGCACTTTAAAGCTGCTATTATTGTTATTATTATTATTGTTAACATGTGCACCCATGCAGCCAGTTAATGTATCTCCATGGAAGAAGAATGTTATGAAATGAGGTATCAATTGTATTTCCATGCACTTTTTTGTGATTAACCTTAAATGGTCAAACCAAAGTGGTAAACTGTCAGAGCTTTAAATAAATATTAAAGGCAAAGGCAAATTTATTTGTATAGCACCTTTCATTAATTGAATATTAACCAAATTAGCAATAAAATAAAAAGAAAAAAAAGCTTTTGCAAAAAACAGTGGAAGAGATTGTGCATTTGTTTTTTAAAAATTGTTCATTATGCTAATCTACAGCACGGTGGGTGAGTGGTTAGCACTGTTGCCTCACAGCAAGAAGGTCCTGTGTTCGTAACCCAGCCTTTCTGTGTGGAGTTTGCATGTTCTCCCTGTGCTTGTGTGGGTTTTCTCCAGGTACTCTGGTTTCCTCCCACAGTCCAAAAACATGTATGTCAGGTTGATTGGTGACTCTAAACTGCCCATAGGAGTGAGTGTGAGTGTGTGAGGTTGTTTGTCTCTATGTGGCCCTGTGATGGACTGGAGACCTGTCCAGGGTGTACCCCTGCCTTTCACCCAAAAAGAGCTTGGATAGGCTCCAGCAGATCCCTGGGACCCTGGTTAAGGAGTAAGTGGGTAGAGATAATGGATGTGGATGCTCATCTAGAAATAATTTAGATTCCAATGACTTCTATCAGATATGAGAAGAAGCTACATAATGTTGACAACACTGTATCCATAACCCTGTCTTACCTGGTTTTTATTTAACATATGTACGCACAGTTTGAAGCACAGCTTACTTTCTTTAAGTAGGACGCCAGCAAAGATGTGAAAAAGAACATGTCTGTTCGAGTTTTTGTTGTACTGTATATGCAGGTCAGGTTATCCTTTTTATTTATGGCGTGTGACTTTTTTTTGTATTTGCTTCTTTCTTTAGACATTTCAATTCCTTTACCAAATGCAGAAGGCAGGAAAACCAGTAACCAGACGTGCAGTTCTCATTCTCATAGAATTTGTGGTCATCTTTCATAGCGCTCATCTTGCCCTGGTTTCTAATGAAAGCAAATGCCTTTAGTATCCACAGCAGGATGCCAGGTGTGAGGGTAGTGGTAGATTCCAGAACATGACATACAAGAGAATATCTTAAAAAAAAAAAAAAAAAAAAAAAAGGGAAAGGCCTCTGGGCAAATATCTGTTTTACACAAGCTGAGCCTCTGGGTCGCTGCTGGCAAGATACTCAGTAAATGACAGCACTTGGTTGGTTGTTTCGAGGCTTTGAGGCCATTTGGCTTCGTGTGACAGGTTGTGCATCCTTCTCTGGATTCTCAAAAAATTGACTACATTATCTTATTTTATTTTATTTTATTTCTTTGTTGGAAGATGAGATGGCGCTCTAACAGATCTATTTTGTACTTTACATTTGATTTGCAGTGTTCTTCTGGTCAGCGACAGGTTAACAACAGATATGAAGCTGAATTAGCGGACCGTCCCATAAGGAATGTTATAGCACTACAGGTTTGTTCTATCTACACCTACAAGGATCACATTAACGCACCAATCAGATGACGTTAAAAGACACTAAAAAGTAAAACTCTATAGTGGAGAATTTTGTAGTATTTTTCTGGCACACCAGCAGGAACATTTCATTTGTCTTTGACAAATTCCTCCCCTTGAGGCCTGTTTTTAATCACCATTTGAACAGAACATGGAACAGATGCCTACCAGACCATCAGATAAAACATCAAATCACATATTTCAACCAGTTCTTCAAACATCACAAAATCAAGCACAACATAAACAAAACACATATGGTGTCACAAAGAAGCACAAAAGTTGCATCAGTCTGCACGCACAAACGAATGTTTGAAAACTCCTTAGAAAGCCAATAAGAAGCTCTTAAATGGGACACTGTAGGCAGCAACAGTGACCAGCCAGCAGCAAAAAATGGAATCAGTCAGGCATTGTTCCTCAGAGAAACTCTTTCTGCTCTTGTGCTTCTGTCGTTCTGGGGACAACCACTACATTTTATGACCTGGCAAAGGTTCTGCAAATACGTCCCCTCCAGTGACTCACTTACACCCATGCTGTCTGCAATAAACAAGATAAACAACGTCCTGTAGCGTGGTAGTATTTGCAACAACATATGTGATTCGTGGTAATTGGCACTACTCATAAAATATATGAACACCTGCATAGGGTAACACTGATTTACTACTCTAGCCTATAGCCTACTTAGTAAAACTTTCTGTATTCTTACAAAAAAAAATCTGTTAAAACACATATATGTTAAGATATAGAACTCTGGTATTTAATTTCTCAATGATAATCTTTAATATTCTAAAACATACTGTAAAATACATTTTAAATATGACCTGCTCATATCTTTAAATCCATAAATCAAATACTGTTTTAAATGTATGTAGAAGTCTTAAAAACCAACCCGTCAGTAGCAACGTCGTGTTTCATTTCTATATCATTACACAAAAGCTGTAAATAGGCAGCTAGAGCTGGATAGAGAACAACCTATCAGCTGCCAGCTCTACTGCTCAGTGTCTTACACTGTAGTTTTTTTTCTAGTGTGGATGATGAGCTTTCTATCCTCTGATATGCATATTATATTCATAAAAATGATGCACATCTATGAGAGTGCCAGACTGGCTTTTGCACATCTGTATTAAAACTAGCAGGAAAGGGCTTGGATGTGTAGATCAGGCAGATGTACCGTAGCCACTGTCACAGCTGTAGGCTGAGTCCCTTAGGGAGCGCTCCACCAGCCACCCTGTAAAAGAGTGCCAGAGCACATCTGGGTCCCAGCAGGTGCTCTGTAGTCCCATGATAAATTGTTGTTTGCTGCTAAACCTTTGGACCTGTGTCCTTGCACATCTCTATGGTTTACATTCTGCTTGGAATACACCTCAAGCACTGAAATAAGTGACAGAAAATGGAAGATAAATACTGAGCATAAATTCCATAACAGCCAGTATAACAAGCAGGGGGCATCCTATTATTAAGGAGTGAAATTAATTGATGATGATAAGGCCAACATCAGTGCTAGAAGAAAAGGCTCCATAACAATTTTATGTTTCTTTTTTAGTTTTTCACAATGTGATTTTTTTTTTTTTTTTGGTCTTTTTTTGCTCATTTAAATAATCAAATGTGGCATCCCGTCTCCCACCATCCATCTATGTAAATTATAATACTGTTGTGTCAGGGGTTTTCAGGCTTTAAGGACAAACTGTAAAGATTGTTTACATTTTTATTGAAGTGGGGAAAGGACAAAGCAAGGATAGCCAAATGTCATCCCGTCTCATCGTCATTCTGTGCTGCCATGTGTTAATATCAGCAGAGATAAGCAAGTGTGGAGTAATTGCAAAGATAATTTTCATTTAAGAAAGCTCTAATAGTTGTCTGTGGTTTTTAATTGTAGATTCTCTTTGCAGCATGTTACCGACCTTCACATACCCTGTTTTTAATCAGCAAAATCATCAATCTGATATCTGAAGAAGCAGTGATAAATAGCAGATAAAGGACTCAGCAGCAATAAATACTTTCTATAAATAAAATAAAAGAACATGTCTTTGAGCAAAATGCAAGATTCACTGTTGGAGTGTACAATGAGCCTCTCTGTTAATTAACTTATTAAACAACAGATTTATCTTTTTTTTTTTTGGTTATTTTTGACAACTGACAGTTACAGCTTAAAACCTGGGTGTTGTTAATTCATTAAATAAGAGACGGGTGTTTTATCACTGTTTCTGTGATGGTTGACCTTTTTCCACATTTTGAAAGCAGCACCTAAGAGTGCTAACTGTCCCTGGTGTGGAACTTACTAACCACTTCATTCTAAGGTACGTCTGTAAGCCATAGTATATATTTCATTTTAAAAATACAGAATGCACAACATATGCATTCTAATACACTTCAATCATCACATTGACTACATGATGAAAGCGTAGATTATTGTACATCCACAGCTGCCAGGTTGTTGCAAATACATTTTGAAGTTTTGCTGCTGCTGAAGGTCATTACACACAAATTGTGATGCCCTCATCAGTTTATACACGTGTGGTATGTGATTAAATGAATGCTTTCATGTAAAAATAAAAAAGATGGCAAAGTGAAAACAAATCACTATAATAAAAGACACTTTTGTCAGATGAATATGAAATCAAAGAGGAAAAAAGAAAAGATGAAGTGAACAGCAATGCAGATGTTTGTTTGTTTATTTGTAAATAATTTAGGTCTTTGGCATTGGTGCAGTTGATGGAATAATACAAAGAGCCCCTGTGGGGAGCTGTGGTCGTGGGCGTGCCAGTAGTGGCAGTGGGGTGAAGGAGGGACAAGGCAATTACAGCAAAGAGACATGACAGGTAAATATGTTAAAATAATCTTTTCTTAGAATGATTATTGGTTACCAGAAGAGCCTGTAAACACATGCTTAGAAGTTCATTGCATAGTAACTAAGATTTGTGATCTTGCTTGACTACACTAAATGCTTTATTGATGTTAGAAGAAGGCTACATAAGAGCTATCTGTCTCTTAGAAAACAAGTCCAAATCCTTCAGAGTTATCCAAAGACCATTAATTAGAAGGAAGATGTCTAAACATAAACATCAAACTGCCATATCATGTCCAAACCACAGTTTGAATCCTAGCTGTGAAAAAGCTACAAAACACAGTGATGCTATTTGAACAACAACAAAAAAAAAGTTTACAAGTTTCATTTTCAAGAGAGAAAAATGTCTAGTAATGGAATTCTATTTTTTTTTTCATGCCAGCTCTAATAGCTTAAAATTATGCACACATACATTTTAAAATGACAAAATTACCTAAATAGCATCAAACAGAAGCTTGTGTTTTAAAACTACTGCCACTGTGATATGATTTTTTTTTTTTTTCCTGTCTTTGGAGGGACATGTGTTTGTGTCTTTAGAGTTAACATCACAGGTTTACACAAGTGGGTCAGTTACAAGCTTGGCCGTCCCACTTTGAGGGAGAACAAAGTGTTGTGAAAAAGTATTTTACATTGAGAGCAGTCCTAAGTTTGAAAATAGCTAAGTGGAATTTGATTTGAGCTGTGCTCTCCCACCTCCAGGTCTGAGAAAAACACTATGTTTGTGCATCTGAATCCTCTTCCCTTCAACTTGTCTGGGCTTTGATTTCTTGACACATTCCCTTGCTGCTTTTTTGCTTCAATGCTCTGTGCACTGTGTTGTCTCCCATCTTCTTGTATCCGTCTCCTATCTCATCCCACATGTGCTTCCAGGCAACGCAAGGCTCACAGCCTGCTTTCCATAAAGATAACATTGCTGAGTTAAACAGATGGGGTATAAATGTTCTCTCAGTGATAAGTATTGGCTTAGATACACCAAGAGATAGAGAAGATTATTTGTAGCATTTTGAATTTTCAACAAAAAAAATATGAAATCTTCAGTACAGCTGTGGGTTTGGACTTGTGCACAATGCATGTAAGACATGTTTCATTTCACTGTTTTCATCATGAATGCAAGCCTACATTCCTGACAGGGGAACACACTCTCTCTGAAATGGGTTTATCATTACGAATGTATCTTTTCTAAGACTAGCTCCAATTTGTGTCTTACCAGTGTGTTTGGGAAGCGCTGCATTAGTTTAAAATCAGATTAAGGAGTGGAATTTCCCACAGTGAATATTGAACTGAAGATTACATCTCACATATGCTGTGTTTTTCGGAAACACTGTCAAACCAGGATTGACCAGATATACAAGTGGATGTAAGATGTAAAGTGTAAATGTAAAAATAGGTTTTCCTAATATAAATATGTGCAGATTAGATTGTCATAGTGGTCCAGTACAGATTTGTTTGTTTAAGGTTTATTGTGGGCAAAGGCCATATGACCCAATTGTCCTTTTCCTTAAATCTCTGCTGTGGTGGCATTTTTATTCCATCCTGGTAGTTGCAACTTAATTCTAAGTGTTACTGAACTCCCTGTCAAACATTGTGTGTTGATAAATCTCCTAGTTATGCTTAAATCAATATAGGGGGCACGGCGGTGGGTGAAAAACCTATAATCCTTGCCCTCAGCAATCTTTCGCACACAGGCCAATTTCAGTCTGGTTTTATCATTTGAACCTGACAGTTTGCAGTATGTTGCATGGACCTAATCCATATTGTTTGATACCATTGTTGGCCCACACCCATAAAGTATTCCAATCAAAGTTGCTGGACTGTGATCTTTGTGTAAGAAGAAAACCTTGTTTCTTCATGCAGTTGTAAGATTAACACATAGACGGCAATTTAGCAAGTGCTAATCAACCTCTGCTAGCATGAAAACTGTGATAGTAGCCTACTTCATGACAGGAAATTGGATTGCATTCTTAATGTAATTACTTACAAGACATAAAGCAAAGGCACAGAAAATGAGGAGTATTGTCCTTGATGACAAGAATAGCCACTGGGTGTTTTTTAATCATTCAGACTTTGTGACTTTACTTTAAGTGTAGCAATTTACTGTAGGTTGACATTTTCAGTTCTTAGTTAGGATCTAGTTTACAGATATTGACTCATTTCATTTCATTTTCATTTCATTTATTTCATTTTCATAGTTTCCCAGGCTCGTTAGTGTAAAATTCAGTAAGAGTCACAATGCAATTGCACATCACTTTGTCACAATTCTAGTGACTGTTTCAGAGAAAATAGTGTAAATGTTTGATTTATTTTTGTGATTAGACCCTGATTTTTGGCTGTTTAGCTTGACAACTATGGTACAGTAGATAATATATTTTAAAATCCCAGATGCCATATGATTTTACTGATCCTATGCTTATTATTATTCCAGATATTTTCCTTAATCCTTTGTAACATGTTCTTTATTCATATAGGAGGTTTGAATAACAAAACCTAATGAGAGAGAATTTTACTTTTACTAGAAGTTCAGTTGTCATTGCAAAAACACTTAAAAGGTGTTAAGTGTGGTTGCGGAATTGCAAATATGGCAAGTTTGACTAAACTGGGCCCTCTAATTACACTATATATTTAATGGGATCAACAGCAAAACAAAAGTTGTAGTTGTTAAGCAAAGTAAAAATGTCAAAATTAAATTATTATTCAGATTCATTGTGATGATTAAGGGTCAGTACATTGGGTATAATATGGTTATATCATGTAATTCTCTCTAAATCATCTGCAGAACAAACAAGTTCAGTGCTCCCTTATTTTGTTGAGTTGGAAAACAGAAGCTATAGTAAAGAGATTCAAATCAACATTTCCTGCATTTTTCTCCCATCACATTTAAGTGACATAAAAGACGATGCTCTCTTGCCAGATGTCAAAATGAAACAATGCTTCATCTTTTCTGTATCATGCAGATGATTTGCAATTTGAGCAGCCAGGTTTATGGGTCTTCAGGATGCTATATTGAACATCAATGGGATGCCTTGTTAGTATTCGTCCAATTGAGGCCCATCTCACAGGTTGCAAGAGACAGAAACAATCTTGAAAAGCTCCTCCTAGGGTACATGAAGCAGCGTCAAATGAGTGAAGGGTCAGCACACCAACAGTTAGAAGGAAGCCTCAGGGACATGTATAAAATTGGATCTGCCATTTTCTGAAAAATGTGCTGTTGATTTGATACTTTTCAGGTCCGGGTTTTGTTCCTCGGGTTGTCCATAATAGTTGATGAAGACAAATTACAGTTGCTTCCCTCTAAAGGAAAAGAAAGCAAAGAAAAGGGGGAGAAAACAGATCTCAAGGGAGGTTTGTCTCATCTTCTTATGCATTCAAAGAACTGTGCATATTGTACACAAAGCATTAGTCCATTATAGCAGAATGGATCACATAAGGGTTTTAAAGGATAATGCCAGAGTTTTTTAAGCATTCATTGATTTTCTTTGGTGTCCCAGGACAGTTCAGGCCGATGTCTGTGAACTTGCATCAGGCTTTCCTAAAGCTAGACATCACAGGCAGAACCTTTGAATTTTGATGCCACTAGGGTATAAAATCAAGGCCTTGATTTGTGGATGCATATGCAGCCATACTAACTTCACCACAAAATTAAATGAAAGTTCCAGCTCTGTGAAGCAGAATGTAAACTTCATTTGGAGGTAAAACATCTTTAAAAAAAAAAAATCTGATGACTGCACAACGTAGGTATTCTATTCAAAGTCGGCTTTTGACGTAACCGTCCAAGGGCAAGAGAATAACACACAGTTTGGGAATTTCTAAAATGGTGGCATTCCTCTTTGAAACTCACAACCATAAAATTAGTTTGTTAGCTGCTGTGTACAGCTGAAAAGAATTATGCTCCTTCTAAACTACCCCAGTCCAAGCCAATGGGGGTTAAATTAATGAGAGATGATGCCCTTACGATACTTGAAGCTTAGACTCAATTATTTTTCAGAACGGGATGTGTATACCCGTGCAGGAAAGCCAGAGAGGTCACAAATACATTTAAATATTTGTTTGCTTTTGCATGTCGGTGGATTATATAATTTTCAATACTGGTGTATTTGAGTGAGAGTTTGTGTTGTGCTGTAGTGGGGCTGACAGCCTTATTGGCATTTTTTACGGTGATTTCTGTGAGCTTACTCTATTAGAATCACAGAGGGCATCCATCTAGTCCGCAGCAGCCTGCATGCAAAAGAAGTGTCCCTGGAGCCTCTGTTTACTAACCAAGTCGGATTTGCTGCTCTCAAACGCAGCCAGGCTAAAGCTCAGCTACCCAGCCACCCCCTCCAGTGTCCCTCCCTCTGCCCTCACCACCAACACCCCCACACACATACATATACACACACATACACACGCCAGTCCTTGAGGCTTTCATTTTGTCGCTCATCCTTAGTCTACTTTTCGCCAGAATCTGTTCGAAACTTTCCAGACTGCAGGGTTTTTATGTAAATCTTGTGGCACAAAAATGTGAAGCTATGGTTACAAGCTAAATCCACATCCTTAGAAAAAAAACAAAAAAGCAACACTTCAAACAGAATTGTTTAAATCTCCAAATAACAAAATTGAAGGGGGAGGCGGTGGGGTTGTATTGTTGCTTTGACAAAGTAGAGGGAGGGACCTCAAGAGCTTGTTAATAAACAACGAATAAAAGCCTTTTTTGCCTGAGTAAAAAAAAAATGTCTGCAGTCTGCTTCCAAACAGAATAAAAATCTTTAAGTTATTTTTCATTTTTTTCTATGTTTGAGCAGTTTGAGTGAAGTTTTACTAAGGTTTACTTATACATTTCTATACTTTTGTTTGTTTGTTTTGTTTTGCTCTTTAATATCCCCAAACAAAATCTTCTTCTGTGGGTAGACGTAGAATACATTGTTATTTCTAAGAATTGCTTCTTTTTGTTCTTAGTATGTGCATGAAAAGAGTGGATGTTCATTCGGAAAGGTTGACTTTATGAAAGACATACTCCAGCTATTTTATTATTGAGCTTCCATAACGGTGGTGGACTCACAGGGTACAGACTTCGAAAGAATGGTCAAAATTAAAGCAGCAGAGTCTCACATATTCTGACTTTTAGTTTTCAGTGTGGGCCAGGCTGTAGTGACAGACTGTCATTCAGTGCCAAACCCCCAAATATAAACAGTTTGATAGTGTCCTTTGTGATGGCTAAACTGAACTCCATGTATAAAAAAAAAAAACAATTATGTGCTCATTTAAATGCGGGATGTATGGCATTCTGTAAGAAAGAAAACGCCACATTTATCACATACCAAACAGAAGTCACCCAATAATGGCAGAAATTAATTCTACACTTCACAGTAAGGATTTATCGCTTCATTCTGGCATCCAGTGTTTAGCATTTTAACTCTGGATCACAAAGTTGGCTCTGTATTTATACGCCCTGGCCTCTCTGTTTGCCCACATTATAAAGGTCTGACCTGCCAACACATAGAGCACAATAAAAAGTAAACATCAATAGTCAATAAGCTACAGGGATGGCACCAAACATGAAAACAGGACAAAACTGATACCATCATTTTCATTATTCTTAGCTTTTTTGTTATTTCTTGGCAAGAAGATTAATGTGAATTTACACAGGACTGTTGTCTTGGCATCTGCAATTGGCAGACTGCCACAAACCTGGCATAACACTGTCATTCTTCTTATCAAGAATAAGCTAGAAGATAGTTATGAGTTCAGTGACGCCCTGTTAACTAGTTGGCATCCAGTGTTCATATGACATTGCCGAGAAGAAATTATTTTCTGTCTTTACAATAAACATCTGCTTGATAGTTTCTCGGTGCGTCTTTAAAGCTGTTTCTCCTTCAGCTTTTGTCTGTCACCAGAACAGAGCTGAGTCACTGACTGTCACTTCCAGCTGCAGTCTGTAGGCTTTCTAGACATGAAATCAATACGCAACGTTTTCCTTCTGATGGACACATACCGGAGACAGACTGATTCCCTTTACCAAGACTGCACTTGATTGAGCTCCACTTAGATTGCTAATGTGACTGATGGACTGACACAGACAGCTCTACAGGAAGTTACTGTGAGATCTATTGTGACAATCGTTTGCTGACAGAAAGGAAGTGTATTCGAATGAGACTGTGCTGTTGTCTCCAACTGTTAAATGCTGTTTGCTCTCGTGCTTCCCATTACTTCCTCCTCAACGGTCCGCATCATGCCGTAACAGATGATTTGTTGTAATCTGAAGTCCCATCCAATGCTGTATTTGTATTTATAACCTTGCTGGTGTTTAATGAAGTGTAGCATTGCAACAACAGACTTTAAAAACAAAATGCTCTTAACAAGGGGACATTTTAGCTACTGTATGTGTAATTAACAGTGAGTCCAACAATTAAGATATTGCAATAAGTTGTAAGGAGAATATGAATAGCACAATGAGATCCATTGTTTGATGCGTTCACTAAGTACAACATCTGGCAGTGTAGGATGAAACCATGACCTTGTCTTTAACCCACTTGCAGGGCACAGTGACATGCAAAACGCTTTCAAATGTTTTTTTTTTTTTTTTTTTAAATACTACATTTGACAATTAGCTGTGGGTTTTATAATTGTGTTAATTTGAGAATTTTAGGTTTATTGCAATAAGGGTGATACATATTAAAATACTGCATGTCTTAACCCCCATCAATAGAAGAAAGCATTTTGAAAGACTTTATACAATGTGTTGTAAGCAGTTATTGTGTTCTGTTCTTTATGCAGCTCCTTACAGCAGCAGCTACTACAAGAGAGGTTTCCTTTACTCAGTATGGTGTGAAGAAATACAGTGCAGGGAAAAATCTTTGGGTGGTTATAGCGCAGTTGGCACCACATTTTGCATCTTTGAACACATTCTTAAGAGTGCAATAAAAAATTCACACCCCTCTGGCAGGCAAGAGCAAACAGTGGCTTTTCTACCTTGTTTAATGATTTTTAAAGGTTACCTAAAATTATATTGTAATTTTCTGCACTTTCCATTCCTAGAATAGTTTTTTTGCAGGACAAAAGAAGAGTAGATTAAAATATTTCTTTCTTGTTTCTGATTTAGATGACTACATACCAATAATTTTCCCTTATCCAAGCCACCACCAACTGGATATGCCACATGGTGTTGTGATGACATTTCACTGCTCACCAGAGACGCTTCATCAATTTCATCCACTGGTTGAGAGTTCTGGGATTTAATCTAAAAAAAAAATGTCACATGAAAGGCTACAGGTCACACTTTGTGGCCACATGAATGAAGACTTATTTGTATCATTACTGTGACACAGAGGAAATATTTGCAAAATTGAAAGAAAGCTATTCCCCTATGCTGCGGTGAATAATTTCACATTTTACCTTGATTTACTCATGAAGGCAAAAGCACAGCCTTGCTAATAATTCAAATCAAGAGCATTTTCATTTCCATTCCATAATGTTTATTTAAAACTGTCTTTGCTTCGGGTTGGATTGCTGAAGTTTAAGTGGAATTGCTTGATAGTTTCAAATGGAAAATGGTCTTTATATATTGTGTGAGGCTAAAACGTGGATACAAACACAGAAAAACTTGCTTTTGTCTTTTCGTTGCACTGTGCTTTTACATGAATTTCCTGAAAACTTATCTAAACCTTAACCACAAATTACCCTAACATGATTGAACCTTAACCAGAAAACCAATCTTAACTTTCCAATTGAAATTAAAAAAGCTTATGCAAATGAGAGGACAGTTCATTTCACGTTACTGTCCCTATGGCGTCCTTACAGTAACAGCAAAACCCACTCTAAGCTTGTCTGTGCCACCTTAGAAGCAAATAATTCTTATTTGGCTTTATTAGAGATTAGTGTATCGAAATAACATGGAATATTAAAATAACGGTTTTATGAGTCAGGGTGGCAGGCTTGTCTTTGAAAGTATATATAAATGTATATCTACTTTGTGTTCATGTGTATTAGATTTCCACCTCTGTTTCATTAATGCTGCTTTCTGCATTTTATCGTTTGCAATACACAGACATTGCCTTCAGAAGGATCTACATATAGATTCTTTATTGTTTTTTTTTTTTCCTGAGGGTCATTTCACAGCATACAGAGACCACCCTGTTGGCTCTTAGACTTTAATTACAGTGGATACCTTCAATTTCTATGAAGAAAAGAAACACACACACAGCATCAGTGGCTCTGAAGTGAGTTGCTGTCTTCCACAACAACAATCTGCAAATGCCATTGGTGCAGACATATTCATTTGGTCATCAGTGTCCTAGCTGTGGCATCCAGCCGGCTGTCCTCCCTTTATTTGATTACCATTCTTCGCCCACTTCTCCTCCATCACCCTCCTGCTATTAGACCATGTCACCCTAATGTGGGCTGTTTTGAAAACATGTCTTTTTCTCTGTGTTTTGGCCTTGGTTGTGCACTAAGTTGCATTATATAGCAGCAATTTGAAACAAGGTTTGAACACATCTCAGAAATTAATCTTTGCCTTGCTTAGCAGGTAGCCCTTTTACAATCCAATGCATTAAGTTGTTACTTTGCTGAATTACAAGAAAGAAAGATATTTTTAAGGAAAACATCTATACTTGACAAGACAGATGTGACATTTTTAGCATATTTGTCTTGCGTGATACAAGCGCTTTAAAACACACAAAAATAAAGCAACAAAGACAAAAACGTATCAGAATAGAGATAAACACTGCAAAGCTTGTTTGACATCTATTATGCTCTGTGGACTTTCCCCTGTGGAGCTCTGTATTTCTTCTTGTGAACTTCTATCATTTCTATATGAAAACTGCCATGAAACGATGGGCTTTCTCTTTGACTGAACCACTTAAATGGCAACACCATGATCAGATGACTGACCACCAGTGAAGGATGACCTTGTCTTACCCTTGTACTAGTCAGCCTCTGAAAAGGTGTCATTGCAGCTGGTCTGTAACATCTGCCTGCTGCCGATCCAGGGTCATTTGGGTTGACTGTACATATTGTACTTTACACTTTATCAGTGTAGGATGATTAAAGTTGCTCAAATATCTTCACATTCACAAGACTCCATTGTTCCTACCATAAACTCTGGCTGATGATGTAGCTGTCATGGAAAGAGTTCCTAAATAAAAGATGCTCTTCCTTCCTCCACCAGGAAAACCTCCACTTTGGCAGATTATGTTTTGCATTTGCAGCTGAGAGATTGCAGGTTTTTCCCATCACATTCCCAAAGTTTGTACTGTCTGCCTGTAGCTTTCTATTTTGCACCCCTGATAGGCAGGAATGGGCATTTAGTCTGGTGTAAGCTGCTCCTCTCCTGATTCTGTGCTCCCATCAGTCTGAACAGGAGCAGGTGAACCCAGCTATTTTGTTGGAACCGCCTACTTCTGACACATTTCCCCAGCTGAGGTAGAATGTGCATGCACAAACAGTGTGAAACAAACATGCTCTTCCCAAGAAAATCTCCGGACTGCAGAACAACACCCCACTGGCAGTTTCACAGAAAAAAGCTACTTGTTACAGAACTTTTTTTTTTTCATTTTTTTTGTAGCAGAGACATTTACAACCTGAACCATTTTTAAGCAGAAATCTTACAATGTGTGTGTCCCACACTATAATAGGCTTTTCTTGCATCTTAGGTAGAATATGGTTGTCGTCCAAGTTTATTTCAGTTGTTTTGCTACTAATCTTTGACTTCCTGCTAAAACTCATATGTCATCTGTGAGTTTCCCTTTCTCTTTTCTGTTGAATGACAGTTTTGTGCATTGGCTTTTGCCTCCATAAATCCAAATGAAAAAAAAAAAGAAACATCCAAGAATTACAGCTTCCATTCAGCTGTATCTAACACTCATGGGAGCTGTAGTTGCTGAATGAATGCTAACAAAACAGGGGGTCAGTGTTTTACATTGTGAAGAGGCCAGCCAGCACAGGTTGACAAAGGTGTTGTGCAAGACCATCTGTTTGTTTATGAGCTGGACTGGTCTTGGTGTGACCGTCTTAAAATTGGAAGGTCGTAGGTGAGTGTTTACACCACTGTGTCGGTCCTGTGCTCTCGACTGACTGTTCCTCAATATGTCATGTTAATGTCAAAGCTGGACATGCCAAATGTCAGTCTTTACCATCAGACTCTGCTGAGTCTACTAGAAAGTAAAAGCTGAGTGAAATAAAATGAAGACTATAATTTTGCTGATGTGTAACTGCACCGGTCCATATAAAGTATAGGATTGGTGTCAGAGAGGACCAGACACATTCTGAGGCACATGCAAGGTTAAGAATTGTCTTGTGTTCATGGAACTAGAGTTACCATACATAACCCTTATCTATTCAACCACACTCCTTATCAATGTACTACACTACTTTCTTGTTTTTCAACTGAACACAAAAAGAGAAGCTATAGATAGATTTTTTTGGATTGTTTTGACCACTCAGTCTGGACAGTGTTAGGGTTAGGGATGAAAAACATTTCGACATGCCAACAATTTATATCCACATTAATGGGAACATGACTGAGTCAATGTCTGACCTAATGTAAGGCAAAAAGAGTCCTCAAAGAAATAAATTATTTCCACATGTAGCTTTACATTTCTTAACTCTGGACTGTTATTTACCAAGGTGACAAACTGAAAGTATAAATAAATCTATTCTCTGCATGTGGTGTATGTAAGTAAAATTTAATGGAAATTTTATGGACACTAGAGACCATTTCATAATCCCTAATACTGTTACACACTGATTAGTTATATGTTACATCAAAATGCAAATGCTCTAGGTAAAATGATATCCCACCCAAAGAAATGTTGAAAGTGGGTATGACTAATGATTAAACATGCTGATTCCCTCTTATCACCTCTGCCTGTCAGGCTACACTTCTTCAACCCTGCTTTGCTGTCACTTAGCCTTTCCGCTCCACCGGTCCCCTTTAAGAAAAGTCTGTGTACTAGATCTTGTTGATGTGAACTGTCTCAGACATAGAAGGGTGATTCTTCCAGTGAGATAATACCACCTTAACTGTACTACATAGCAATAATTTAACATAATTGTGTGACAGTGGGAATGAGGGCAGAAACCAATGAAATACCTTGGGGGTCATTATGAACTGTGCTTTGCATTTGCAACATTTAGATGTTAGATCAAATAGGCATCTATAAGCATATGCAAAGTATTACTCATACAGACCTTCAAATGCACCAAAGTAACAAACAAAATCAGGTGTCCAAAATTCTATATAATTATTATCTACACCTTAATATACTGTAATATGGTGATAATCAAAAGCCAAGCTTTTAATGGTGTGCAACAGCAAGGGAGGTCAAAATCAGCTTAAGTAAGCATACATTTTATGGCAGTGGGATACATGAAATAAGTATTAAATATCTATTGGAAACGCAAAGATTTTTTTATGGTCAATATGGTCATTTTGGCACTAGAATTGCTTTGGATGTATGCTTCCAACACAGAAAAAGCAAAGTTTCAGTTTGTCCAGATAGGAGCTATTACATTCTGAAAATAACCCAATTGTTTCTTGTGTGGGATATTCATGAAATGAATATTGAAAGTGCTGTTGAAATCTGGAGAGCATGTATCTCGGTTATGTTAAGATCAATATGTTGGATTTTTGCAGATGATACCATCTTTCTAGCTTTGTTGGAATTTCCATTGAAGCAGTTTCTTCCTAAGTATGAGACTGTAAGAACCATAGTACACTGTGTGCACTACATCAATTTTTTTAAGCTTATAAGAGAACATTACTTGTGGATTTTGAACTATGTGCATTAAAATGGGCAGTCTACACTGTTCTGGGAACACTGTCCATAAGATTTTGGCTGCAGGGATTTGCTGCCATTCAACCGTTAGGTCAGGACACTGATGCTGGGCAACAAGACCTGGCTGCCAGCTGGTGTTCCAGTTCACCCCAAAGGTGTTCAGCAGTTGAGGCCAGGGCCCTAAACAGCCTGATAAAGATAGAGCTGTTCCTTAATGGGTACCAAGGGACTTAGCTCAAACCACGAAAAACAGAACCTGATTAAAGCCAATCAGGCCCCACAAGTTGTCTATAGTCCTCACAACAATTAGACCCACGATAAACTGGAGGGACAGTATCCCTATGCTGGGGGCAATGTTTGGGTCATTAATGCCTGGATTGCACTATTTAGTGTGCTTCTTTTCTCGGCCTGCCAGGATAAAAAAAACAGATGCATGAATGGCTATATAGATGGACAGATAAATGGCTGAGTAGATTTTTCAGTTCAATAGTTGAAAGTTGATTGATGTTGGTTATGCTTTATGTTTGTCTGGTGCTCCTAAAAGCACTTATCTCAGTACGAAAGACTGATAAAATAAATCAAATAAAAAATAAATAGAATAAAATAAATGTAAAAGATATTCTTTAGTGGTGCTGGCAGAGGTAGATGTGACAGATGAGCAAATCTGTTCTCTGTCAACTGAGGAGATAATTTGCACGCAGAGTTAGACATAAACTACAATGTCACTTATTCTGCAGTGTATAATAGTAGTTTAACATAAAATCATTGCGGTAAAAGGACATTTTAATAAGTATGACATTTTTCGAGCTTTATAGCAGATAAAAGTTGTCAGGTGTTTTCTACATAATACAGTCTACTTCCTTTCTCAAGCCTCCAGGTAAGACACATGAAGTCTCAAGAGTGCAAAAGAGATGTCTGCACACATTGTCTTTGCAGTGCCATGTCTTTGGCAAGGGGGCATCCACAGTTTACAAGGCTTGCCTTCAATTTTACTCATCAAACAATGGTTGTGTACACAGCCCATTCAAGGCAGGGAAAATGCAACACAACGTGACAAGAACATCAAGCATTTGGCCATATGGGGAGGAAGAGTGCCAAATAATGACTCCTTAGTGATTTGGAAGCACTATCCTTTTTCTCTCCTGTCACATCCCAAAAAATAGTGCATGAAGGAGAAATATGTGTGAGCATTGATCTTATCATGTGCTCCTGTGACATTGGTCAGATTCTCCTTTCTTGTGTGAAAAGAAAATGGCAGCAGGAAAATCTTAACATGGATGGTAAAAAAAAAACAAAAAAAACCTGCCAGTTCAAAGACGCTGATTGATTTAAAGCCCCTCCTCCCACTCTTAACATACCTCCATGCAATTTATTTTTCACTTGCTTTTGTTGCAACCAGGGCCAGTCTAGTTCCCGACCTCACAAAGCCTCGTCATTAAGATTGAAATCTTCACCACATAAAATTTTATTTGAAATCAATTCAGTGACCTTCACCATGCAAAGGCAAACACATTGTCAAACTCATCCTAATTTGAGGCACCATGTTAAACAAGTGTTGCATATCTTTATTAATCCTTCCTGTGTGAGTGATATTGAACTGATTAAAACTTTATCATGTTCAGTTTTTCACTTTTAAAGACATGTTGTAACCTTTGTAAAAGAGAATTTTGCTTAAACATTTACTGTATTTGTGAGTGATTAAAACAACACAGTCCAAATTATTTTTCTTAAGGATTAGGATGCTTTCCATTGCTGTTGCTTATTAACAATTTGCTTTAACAAATGCACATGAATACCGGGTGGGACTTTATTCAGCTGAATGTACAGTATACAGCCAAGCAAAGCATTCTCGTTTTGACAGTGTTGCCCCAGGCTCTGTTTCACAGTAGACAGATGGAAAGAAACATCACCGCAGCATGTACAATCGCCTTCATCAAACAACACACAAAGGCTGTTTTAACAGTCACTTACGTCTTTAGAAAGAGGAAACCTTCCAAGAAAGCAGAATTGATATGATGTAGGCATCTATCTTAAAAAGGAAACACTGTCACACTGATATCTGTTGATGCTCTGCGTGTATTTTGAGCAATATTTGTGTTTATTTTGAGCAAAAAGTGACAGATAAAAGTGGCTCGGTGAAACATTTGTTCTTCTTTTGCACTACAAATTGATCCTGCATGTTTCATAGAGCAGATGTGTGATGTTCCTGAAAGAGCAACACACTGTACTGTTTAATTATTAATATATGCGCAAATTAAAGTTTGGGCATATATGCCACTTTTCCACACATGCTCTATGCCACAATGCTCACCTTTAGTTTCCATTGTTCATAACATAGAAACAAGTCTTAGCACACAGGCCCTATTATGTCCGTGGTGTAAACAGGTGAGTCATAAATTATTAACTGACATTGCTCATATCATATTTAAAGGGTTACTTAAGAAAACATCAGCATGTTTTGCTTTATGGCTAAATCCTGTCATAAGTACATTTTCCATTTAACCTCAAAATAAAAAGTTTTATGGGTATTTTTACAAACTCAGCTACATTCTCATAAGACCAACCACACACGTTAACTTCTTAAAAGCAATTAGCAACTTAGCACTTAGCAAAGACAAAGAAAACATAACAAAAACCACAACTAAGGTAACCTATTCTTGTACTGTTCTTATTTGTGTACTTTTTGACGAAACATTAATGCACATTTACATCAACTCTTGTAAACTGTCCCTATGTCTTAGCTATTAATTTGGTGTGGACCTGTCAGCTGACAATAATGGTGGTTCACAGTGCTGGCTCTAGTCTAATTGCTGTGTTGCAAATGCATGTCACTCAACGTTAGACCTTTCATTAGCCTCGAGACTTCTGTGTTTTGTGATGAATCCTGCCTCACCATGCTTTAGCCACGCTTCAGCGTCATCCGACATCACTGACAGCTGTCTTCTGAGCAAAACAGTTTCATGTTGACTTGTGGCTGACTGCATGTTTAACACAAATAAAATTGTGCTTTGGACACATAAAGTTTAGGTGCAGTTCTTGACCAATAATAAAAAATAGAAATGGTACCATACTGAAGTAAATCGGTTTGGAAAATAAAGATCAATCCTAGAGATAATATTTCAGGATTTATTTATTTTATTCCATTCAAATCTTTGGTGTTGGGTCAGGTACCAAGGAGATGCCAAAGAGTGTGTTTTAATCCCTATCTACCTGTTGAAGTGTCACATTCCCTTAAGATTGCTGTCTTTTCAAGTACTTAATTATCAAAGTCCCTGCAATGCAGTTTCTGGATGTGATAAAAACAGCAATGTCAAAAGTCAAAGTGCAAAGAAATTCCAATTAATGGTCAGTGAAAGGAACTTTATTTCTCTTTGTAAATCTAACCACCACTGCAATAAGATTTTCAATCCAGCAATGAATTGTGGTAGTCTACTCAAAGTACAGTGTATAGTAAGTACATTTCTCAAAGAGATGTTTTTTGTACTCTGTTGTTCAGGTGAACAGACCAAAATCACAAGGTATCAACAGCTGAAATTGTACAAGCAAGTACAAGCTTTTCTAATATGGAAACATCACATATTGTACCTACTGTAAAGTCTGATATTCAGAATACTCAAAGCACAAGTCAGATATGAGTAAAAGTGTGATGCCTTGTGATTTGTCCCTGTCTTTACATAACAGACTGTTGTTCCTAATTCCCCAAAGACATTTTCTTCTTTGCCATCTATGGTTCTGCATGAAACTATGGTCATGCTTGCTGCATATTGATACTGTATAGAAAAGGTCAAATATTATTTCATTCAGGACGTCCTTTTGTCTATCTTGTGTGTTTACACCATTTCTAGGAAAATCTTCCTCTGCTGCCAATAAGGTAAAAGCAAATATTGAATTGTCCTCGCTCTGTCCACTCCATCTTTCTCAAATCTTTTTCTTTCTCCGGGGATCCTTGAGAAAGTGGGAGAAAAGAAACATACAAAAAGAAACGAGGCGATAGAGATAGTTTCAACTCATTGTGGTAACTCTCAGTGGTTCTTGAAAGTTGCCATGGTTACAAACCCAGCCTGTATGGATAAGAAATAAATATTTTGTCAGGATGTCCATAACTCTTCAAAAATGGTTGCTGTATTTATACAGCATGTGCTTTGGACACTTTGTTAATACTCACTTTCTGAATGACATGTTGCAGTGAACTTTTTCTCCCTGATGGAAAGATCCAATATTAACTTAATTTAGGCTCAAATATAAAAGAAAGAATCCATGGCAACATTTAACTGAATGAATAAAAGATATGATGGTACTGCAGATACTGCACTGTGGTCTCTTTGGATGAGTTATGCTGTTTAAGCTGAAAGGATAATGCAAAACCACAGAATGGCATTGAATTGAGTATGATTGGCAAAGAAATTATCCTTTCTGAAAACCTCTGAATGTTAATACATGGCGACCTTGCAATTTAGCTCTGCAAAGCCTCCCTTTACCCATCCCTGTACCCAGCTGTGAATAACTGATAAAGTATATTAGTGAGTGCTCTTTCTTTCATTATTTTTTCTTTTACATGTATACATAAGTTATGGATTCAGTGGGAGGCCAACAGCAGCATGATTAAAGGCACTGATGAGGAACAGGTTTATTTGATCATATCTTTAAAAACACAAAAGCAATTCCTGCTTTTGTGCATGTCTGCAACTGATTCCCATAGAAAGGAACCGTTTTGTTTCAGTACTTGACTGTTCAGACTAAAGACCCAATCAGAAGTTTTATGAATGTCTTAAATTCTGATTTCTTAATACACCTTATCTTATACATTTTTTTGACACGCCATAAGAAGAAGTAGTGCATTCCTTCACTTTAGGATGAGATAAATGTTTGTGCTGTCACAACCCTAAACTTCATGATTAACTGTTGCTGTGTTGAAAGTCAACCCTGAACTGTGTTGACTAATCTTCTGCTTTGGTTAAGCTACTACAACGTTAAGAAAGGACTTTTTCTGTGAATAATCAATCAAGGGTAAAACATTAATCACCACCAGTGTCAGTTTTTTACATAAATAGATATTTATGCTGATGAATTTTGATGCATGTTATAAAATGTGACACATTGAGTCCTTATTAAGAAATCAGCAGAGCCACATATGATTTTTCACTTGAAAAACAGTCATTTTCTGGTGGAATAGTCTTAAACAGACACAATGATCTGACCAAATCCCTGCTTCTTTTCAGGGATGACTGGTCTGACATGAAATAGTGCAGAGGGAAATGGTGATCAGGTAAAGAATGCTGTTTATGAGACCTTGCCAGGGGCTAAATTGTTAAAATGCAAAGCCATTTGTTGTTTGCGGTGGTGGTGAAGAAACAAGGGTAATCAGCTGTAACACGGTGCTGGTGGTGATTTGACCTCTGTGTGACTATAATCCTTTATGACCCCCATAAAAGCACCTGTTAGAATCTACTTCAGGGTATTTGGGGATGTAACACCCCTTCAGCATGAATGTGACAGCCTGACAATTTGCAATCAGTGATTTTTAAGCCAATCAATGTGTTGCATTGATGTCTCTCTCACTTTGTGTTCTGCAACCATATTTGTGAATTTCATATTTTGGGGCCAGGCTACTAAACTACTTTTAACTCTTTGTTGATACTAAATATCAGTTTCATATTTCAGGATCATATTTAATGAAGCATTTGAGATTTCTTTTTTTAAATACAAGGATATTTTTCTGCCATTTGCTGCCATTTTAAACTACAGGAAATGTGAACAGTTCTCAGAGCTCTCCCATTGGCCTGTTCACACTCTCGGAAATGTCCGAAATTAATATGAATCTCATCATGTTTCCGAGGTGCTGATGATACAGTAGACCTCCGGTGGAAATCAAATTCAGAAATAAGACTCGGTATAAAAGTGAACAGTGCCCCCCTCTTGCTTTCAGGATGATTTCTGGAGCAGCGTGGCAACTGCAAACAGCAGAGGCATCTGTGGTCCACACACACACACACATCCCGCCATCCACCTACATCCTAATGCAAGCATCTCTCCAACGCAGTGCGGCTTTAAGAGGACCGGGGCTCTTAAATCTGCGCTTGGCTCCTCCTTCCGCCATGATGTCAGTCGGAGGGAGAGCGAGAGGGAGTGAGTTGGGCAGTATTGAGG
The DNA here is from genome assembly GCF_900324485.2 of Mastacembelus armatus. Classification (NCBI taxonomy): domain Eukaryota; kingdom Metazoa; phylum Chordata; class Actinopteri; order Synbranchiformes; family Mastacembelidae; genus Mastacembelus; species Mastacembelus armatus. The sequence goes on from NC_046642.1 coordinate 11,382,993, forward strand.
AACTGAGTTCATACAATACTACTGAGACATCTACAGCTTAGCAGACAGATACGGTGAACCGCCTATCCCGGCTCCTGTAAGTGATGCTGCACTGAGGCACACTTTGATCCAACTCCATTGGGGGGGGGGAGGCGATGCGCTCTTTGCATCCCTCCTATAAGAGTTTTTGGGGAGCATGCACGCCCTTAAATCAGTCTGAACAAGTGATTATCAAATAAAATAGGTTTAGGCTTTCAGTTTTTCGTCAGAAGTCCATTTTTTCGCTTTTGGATTGAAGTTTTACGCGCGGCTCAAGAAGCGTTTAACGCACACATGTAAGTTTGGTACCAGTGATTTTCAATCGGCAAAATAAAGTCGAGGCAAATGTAGTCTAGGGTACGAAGTTAATGCAAAACAAGCTTGGATCAATTCGTATCTCCGCTCGTGGGATTGCAAACCCAAGACACCCGAAGAGGAATTACAGCGTCTTTTCCAAACAAAGTTGATCACTGCGCATGTTATTTTTTTCTTGCACACGAGGACCACAGTTTTTTAGCGCATGGATAAGTTTTTGTAGTGGATAACATTTTTTTTCTACTTGCATTGCAATCTGCTGCCGCTTCTGATGAGGATCATTTCTCACCATTTCCCTCTACTTCAGTTTAATTCATGGCACTTCTTTTTTGTAAATCAGTGATGTCTCTACGCGGCGGTGCTCGCGGTTGATTTTTCATCCTATTCGAGGGGAAAAAGGTAAGCCTGGCTATTAATCATGACTTTTACCGTTGAGCTCAAAATGTCTTTTACTTTAGTGGTCTCTGATTATGTGTCTGCACATGACTGATCTGTCTCCAGAGCGCATTCAGACACGCTGGAGAGCGCCCAGCAGCCTAATTTATGTGGTTCGTATAAAATCAAATCGATGTCCCAATACCGGTGAGGACCTGCGCTCTATTTACAATCACTGAGAGCAACATAAGCTGGGCGAAAATTTAGTGATAGTCCTCAAGGCACTTGGATAAATCAGTGTGTTGCAATACTGGGTCATGTTCCGTGGGTTTTTCCTAGAGCTGTTCCAAAGATTTGCAGGCGCCCCCTGCACCTGATGTAAATAGAAATTATCCATGGGCACAGTGCATCGTGGATAATCTGAGCGGAGTTGTCGCATTAGAAATGTTTATCGCGCGGTTTGGTCACGACTTCGGGCGTTGTTTAGTCTTTCTCAACGCCGATCGCTACATAGATATACCCACTTTCCAAGAGCCCCCAACTGCAGGGACTTTTCAGTGCAGGTTTCTTAGCAGCTTGGCCGCTAAGCTCGGTGCGTGGGTTGCGCGGTAGCAGCGCGCTCCTGGTCAAGCAATACAGCTGTCACAGACCATAACCTCAGGGGCTGTCAGCCTGTTCACGCTCTAGGAGAAATAAAGAAACACATTATAGTTCGCTATTAGCAATCCAGTTCAAACAGGCACCATGTAATACCGCTGACCTGAAGATTAAAAGCCACAGTTGGCTGTTCGGGTGCCTAATAGTGCTTAACGTAAGCTACCCGTTCAATATGCTGTAGGTTATTATTATTATTATTAGACGTGTTTTTCAAAGGTTGACACCAGACTTACTCAACTCTGTATATTCAGGAGGATTAAATCAAACGACAACATGGAGCATCCCATAAGTGAGCAGCATGTTTTGGCTGTAGGCTGGAGCATCTTTATTAACAGAAGAGTCTTTTGGAAGCTTCCTAAATAGGCTCCCAACATTGTTTGATTTGATAATAGCAAAAAAAAAAAAAAAAAAACATGTGCTCATGCATGTCCCGCTTTCAGTTTACCACTAGGTACTGTACATGTACAAGTGATCTTAGTCTGCAATATCCTCACATGCTCACATGGCTGTTATACCCATGTTTTCTTTTTTTTTTTATTCCTCTGATAAACTAAATATAGACTGTAGAATGATGGGTTTGGGAGTCATACTTTGAGATTGTATGTGCTAGACCGTTCATAGAGTACCTAACCAGTAATCCCATAGCTTGCAGGTGACAGAAATATTGTCTTTCTGTTTTAGTACAGTACAGGTTTTAGTGGTTTCTATTGTATCACAGCCTATTGTATCTATATGTATCACATTCAACTGCATTTACAATTTCTACTTCCACTGTCAAATGTCGTTTACACAAACACCCATTCAGTTAGTAGCTTGCCCATCATTTAAGGTCATCTTTAGTTGTAGATCTCATGAATAGTTTTCTGTATTGTAGCTGAAATGTCCCATTCCCTTCCCATCGAAGACAATATATAAAACATGATTGCTCCCATTGAATTTGCCTTTTTCAAAAGTAATGATGGTCTCTACTGCAGATTTCTAGTAGAAGTATGGTTACTTAAATATTTACTATGTTCTATCTCTTTTCCAGTCTGATTAAAATATAAAATTCTGTTTTAGCATATAGTATGGTTTAGTCAAGGTTTCTGACTGCAGTTTTAAATTATTCTGACTTTGTCTTAATTAAAGGCAGGGTTTCTCTGACAGATTGTTCTCTTGCCTATAAAGGGATGAGGTCTGAATTTTACCACATTTTCAATACACATAATAGACTTTAAAGCCAAAGTTAACATTCAGAATGTCCTACAGCTACACAGGAATGATCAGATGTATATTATTAGGAATAGAATTACATTTGGTTACCTTTACTATGGACTGCCCTCTTGAGGTCTATGATTACAATGTTGCAAATTAGTTTGTCATTTTGTTAATGCATGACGGTGAGAAATAATAACCAGTGACCATTTAATTATCCAACAGTACAACTCTTCATAGTCCAGCTCTATTTCAGAATTAAGAAGCAGACTGAAATGCGAATAGCCACTGGGTTATTCGGTCAGACGGTGCTGCCAGACGAAAAGCAAACACTGTGATATAAATTGACTCAGATTTTTGTTTTATCATCTGTTTTGTTTCTCGATCAAACATATTGTGATGTGCACATCCTAGTGACAGCTGGTGTTAAATCTACAGTTTGTTCTTTATTAAATCTATTGTTAACATTGTCAGTGTGGCCATTTATGCCAAGTATGATTTTCTGACACTTTTTCACATCCTAGAATAACTTAGGTAATATAGTCATTATCGCAGTTTCCCAAGAGAAACCAACTTTTATTCCACCACCGTGTAAGGACAATTGTACTGGCAGTTTGGACTGAAAAAGAACTCAGTGATCTTGACAGAAACCTGGTCTGTCAGACTGTCAGTGATCCTTAAAGCTGTTAAAACAGAAAAAGCCCAAGACAAACAAAAGTGTTACATCTACCGATGCCCTCTTTTAAAAATCTCTTTTGATCCACAGGCAATATTGATACTACAACAGTGGTGCAAACTTGGCTTTGACAGGTAAAGGACTCTAAATGTCTTGGGTCCCAGCTTCAGACTAAGTACACTGAAAGTTTCCAGGTAGGGGTACCTTTAGTAGTAAAAGTAGTGTGTGATGATAGCAGTATGTCTCCTCTCCTGCTGCTACCTTCAGTGGATGCAAACACCAAGAAGCCCTGTCCATCACCCTATTGTGTAAAGTGATCCTGGGCCGGCCTGCTCCTCTTCACTCTGTGCTTCCCAAGAGGAAGGCTTGAGTTTGCCTACTGGATTCATCCTGCTGTCTGGGGCTCAAAATAGCATTTCAGGAGACTAGTGAAATGTAAGCAAAGGAGACACTCTGACTGACACCTAGGATTTCTTTTTCCCTCCCTCTTAGTTTTTTTTCCCTCCAGCACAATTCCTTCTCTCACCTAGCCTATCCCTCATGGACAGGATTAGAAAGAGCTGTGACAACTGAAAAGCTCTGCTAATGTTAGAAAATAATGGTCAAAAGAAAAGAATCCACATTAAATTAAAATAATAAGGGGAGTAAACATCCATCTATACATCCATTATCTATACCCGCTTATTCTTATTTAGGGTCATGAGGATCTGCTGGACCCTATCCCAGCTCTCTTTGGACCCTGGACTGGTCACCAGTCCATCACAGCGCAGGAGCAAACATGGTCGTTTGTACTATGTGCCTGTTGCCTTTGAAAATATATATATAACTTCAAAATTTTAGCATTTTAGTTTTATGTGGGAAGCAAAAGCTCTATCTATTAATCTCCTGTGCATACATATCTAGTGTATGTATTCTATACTAGTAAAATTTTGTTTCCTAATGTCACATCAGCATTGCCAGGATGTTACAATATTTGTACTCCTGCATATACTTGGAGTCAAAAACATACTACACCCTTCACCCTGCGGTACGTTATTGTCACTTACAAGGAAATCTAGCTCATGCTTTGATCTTTTTATCTGTTTTTTTTTTCACTTTGGCGAATCCCATCACATTTAAGAAAGTAATTTAAACTTGTTATGCGCTGTGAGAACTCAGCCTTGGACTGTCTGGCGATCATAACAGTAAGACATTCACTGCTCACATTCAGAAAGATGCCCACTTCAACGTGTGTCACAATTACTAATGGGATATAGCTCATCAATATTTTTGATTTGATAGCACAACATTGCATTTTCTATATGTGTAGAATGAGTAATCTTCACCCTGATCAATGTCAGCCATGTTTCTTTTTTTCTGTCCAACTGTCTTTAATGAGTCTCATGTGACTACTTTATGAAATGTGTGAAAAGAATCTGTCTTTATAGGCTGCATGAATGCCTTGCATTTGTTGCTGATTCAAAAACCAGCTTAATTAAATTCTTATTTTTAATCAATTCCCCTTTGTCGGTAGGCAGAGAGCTTCAATGACTATGAACACTGTTGCCTTGCCAATTTAAAGGACCCCTGTAGAGCAGTTTAGGTAGTCATACCTTTTCTACAGGATATTGTTTGACTCTTGTAAATGAATGGAAATTTCATAAAGTAAGAAATATTACAGTTTCCAAAGAGCTGTTTGTGGTCCCTTGTTAATGCATGTATGTGTGTATTTTCAGTATCAGCTGGCCATTATTTGTGTGATGGCTGTCATACACATACACTTTCACCATACTTTAAAGGAAGTGGATGTTTGATTTCTAGGCAGCTGCTTTATGAATATAAACCAATATCTTGAGGAAAATCATATGAGGTTAATAAACACTCAGGGGGTTGGTGGACCTAAACACACAGTGGGATATGAGCAGTGAAATTATATCAGTCGTTAAATATATTGCACTGAAATACACATGGGGAGCCAGTATTATTATGAGAAGCAAACAGAGCTGTGCATTGACTGTGCATTGGCTTTACCCTAATATGTCATGACGCACTAAAACAATTTAAAGACCAGAAATACAAGTCTGTTCTACTGAAAAACTACTACTACTCAACATACAAACTTACTTTGATTATTACTGCCATTGTAATATCAAAAGGCCATTGAAGCCTGTGTGGCCGACCTTTCATAGAAACAAGAGTAACTTTGATAGAAATTGTGGCTTATTTTATTAAATATATCCAACAAAGGATAAAACAAATTAACATGTCATAATGGGAATCCACAAACCATGTGCAATAATTACAAAAATAACTGACTAAATAACAAAACTGTTCAAGATGTTGGAGAATAACAGCGTCAAATGAAGTGACAATGAACACAAGAAAACTTGTTGATGAATAATGTTCAGTGACGGTGAACCTATCTGCACTGTCTAGGGTTTTTTCATGGGCACCATTCAGTACAAACAAGAGGACTGAATACCGTTTAAATTGGTTGTTGGAGAAAACACATTCATCAGGATTTAATGAAGTTATGATTAAATTTCACTAATTTGACTGATGGTGCTTTCCACAATAAATAATTTCACATTGTAGTCCCCTTCCACTGCAGTTACTCTAAACAGTGCTCTTATCATACTGTTTGTGTTTACACACATGGGCGTTCATGAAATATTTGAGAGCTCAATTGTTTACATTCAAAGCAAATGAGGCTCCCCATTAAATGCTGCTGTCGAGCACTACAACTCCAAGTGTGTGTCTATCTGTTTGTTCATGCATGGAAGCACCACTGCTTAAGGCTCAGTTGTGCTGCCTCCAAATCAGCTGAAGTCTGAATGTGAGGTGCAGTTTATGAAGACAGCACTGCACTATACTGACTTAGAATAACTCAAATGTGAACTACGTTTTTCTTTGTGTCCAGTATTTTTCATCCTCTGTAGTTTGTGAACAAGATTTCAAAGCAAAATATTTTATCGCAACAGTGAACAGTGAACAGCTTTCATACTTCTCAATAAAAAATATGAAATGGTTCATTACAGAGATGAAATGGATTGATGGAATATGTGAACTACTAACCTTTACGTGTCCGCTTGCTCAATGGATGTCATCAAAGGTTAATTGTGTAAAACTGCTGTTAATTTGCTCTCAAAGACACAGGAAGGATGTAGGCTCATAACTAGTTAGGATGAATAGGTCAAGTTGAAAACTCTCCGTTAGGGAAAATAGTACTAATTACAGAAGGACTTGAATGCCATGTAATTTTGTGCACTGACATTGTGTGCTGTCTTTCTCCCTTCTTTTTTTTTCTTCCTTTCTCACTTCTGTCATAACAGAATTGCTGCTGTAGAAGTGAAGCTCTGATCCACTCTTGAGCATGGACTTATCAAGTCAAGCTCATGTACTGGTGGTCTTGCTCACCTGTGTGGTCTTACTATGTCGGGCCCAGGAGAGGGACTACACAGTGAAGGAGGAGCAGCCAGAGAATGTCCGCATCGGCAACCTGCGCAAGGACCTGGACCTCAACTTAGACCCCAACATCAGGCTATCCTCTCCGCTGCAGTTCAAGCCCGTGTACAAGACAGGTGACGTGCCTTTGGTGAGGGTGGAGGCCAACACGGGGGAGATCTTTACCACTAATCACAGAATTGATCGGGAGAAGCTGTGCTCAGGAGTCTTCGCTGAGAAACGCTGCTATTATGAGATTGAGGTGGCCGTGCTGCCCGATGAGATCTTTCGATTGGTCAAGATCCGCTTCCTGATCGAGGATGTGAATGACAATGCACCCCTTTTCCAGTCCACTGTAATAAACATCTCAATCCCAGAGAACACAGCCATCAACACTCGATACCCTGTGCCCTCAGCATTTGACCCTGATGTAGGAATCAATGGGATCCAACATTATGAACTGGTGAAGGTGAGGATCATTCCTGTTTTGTCTCTCTTATAAAATGAAAGAATTTTGTTATATTTAAGTTAGCCTCAGTTATTTTAATTTTAATAGTATTATTCAAAGGGGCATTTTCCAAACCTACACTTTAAATATATAGTCAATAGTTGTAATATGTAAGTCTGTTGGATAAACTACTGTTTGTAATGTAAATGAAAATGGTATCTGTTTGGAAGACTTACAAGCACCACTGTAATGGTGTGTGGTTAGAAATGCAGTTGAAAGTGGAGTCTGTCATTAGCTGCTGATTAGTGTAGGTGAGATTTTAAAAAATGAGTCTTATGTAACAACGTCTGTTAAAAAGTACAAACACACACACACGTTTTTTTTAATTATTGTGGGTGAAACAACTATTTGCCAGCCCATTTCTCAACAGTCCTCAACATCCGGCCTATCTCTGAGTACATGCATTCAGGACTCCTGTATATCCCTGTTATTTTTGACATTTGTTAAATTGCTTGGTGTCAATAAAATAATAATTAAAGACATAGGTACGTACTGTATCTGTAGCTAAGGTTCTAAGAAAAATTCTTTAAGCCTCCTCTCTAAAACTGAAGTTGATAGAGGCTGTTACTGTATTACTACAATCTCCTGGCTAAACTAAAAGCCATCTTGTACATACTAATTTAGTTCAATTGTGAATGAGTGAAAGATATTGCTAGTGAAAGATATGGGCCTGAAGCTTCTTTATTGATATAAGACAATGAATAGATTTTAATAGAATAAATAGATTTTTTGGACCGATGCATTTAACCATAACCACTGTTGTAACTCTCTGTCTCGGAGAAACAATTACAAAGATGTGAAATGGGATAGAAAGTATTAAATGATATCACTGATTAGTCACCGACACACTGTAATGCCTGCAGCATGCCACCTGTCTACATGAGGTCTGATTAGCTGACTATTTTTAATCTGAGTCCAATATGTTTCTCATGTAACATGTGATTCAGATTCTGCAGTTCTATAGTGTTGCAGTATATGCATATAGATTCTGCATTGAAAATATAACCAAATTGTTTTTAATCAAGTGCAATATGTTGTGATGTCAACAACTTTGCATAGGAGCATTAATAGTTCCATATGCCTTTTTCATTATGAGAGGCGGCCGTAAAAAAAGAGACATTTTCACTATGTGCAGTAATCTTAGAGAAAAGACGCAGTACAAAATGCAGATACAGCATATGCTACATGTCCAATTTCTAGCAACAGGTTACATATGCTGAACATAGTAGATTAAAGTAAGTGAGAAGGAATAGGCTGTATGTGTGGAATTAGGTGTATTATGCAGAACTAGGAATAGAGCTTTCCTTCATGATCTCACCGATACGCTATGAAAATGCAATGCAATGATCTCTGTTTCTTATAAGAAGTAGGCCCCAAATCCAGAAATGTAGGACAATGTTATGCGTTTTCATTTACAGTCTAGACAGCACTCTTTTCTTAATGGATATATTAATAGTAGAGAAGATACGGGCTCTGGAGCAACCCCTAAACATAAGAAATAAAGAAAGGTTACTGGATTTGAGAACATGGTGCCAGACAGATATGACAGGTCCATCTTCTCAGTCTCAGATAGAGTTAACACTGGTTTGGATAGAACAGAATCATTGCTGTCCGTGTCTGCCTTGAATACCAATTTGCATTTTTAAAGAGTCTGCCCACTGCCAAGGCCTCTCCAGCGCAATGTCCTGAATTGTTCATGCCTGGAAAATCACCAACCAAATGTTCTGCTCATTATGATGATCATCTGCAATCATTTTCTTTGCCCTTTTCACAATATAATGCTTTCTAAAACCCCCGCCTAGGCTGTGGTTGTATTATCTTTTGCAGGAAATTCTTCTTAGAGCATCCTTGGCACAGTATGCCTGCTTTACTTCTTGCTATTATATTCTCATTTTACTTTAGATTAATTTCCTTGTGTTCTGGTTTCTATATGAGTAAAACACAGAAGCATTAGAGGAGCCAGAGATGTTTTCAACCTTTTATTTCAGAAGTACAGTAGAAAGCCAAGGGTTTAGTGGGGAAGGAATGTGCAAGCATTTCCTAGAATAGCTCTTGGCCACTAAGCCACCCTTGGACTATCTTTGTATGGTCCTGTGAGATTTGTCTCAGAGGCTCCCTCAGAATGATAGTTTGTCCATTTTTTGGTGTTGTGCAGTGAATGGTGTTGAAATTGTTGCAATTGTGCAGCACAGTGAGCCATACTCAATGGCCCACCACTCCACATGTAGTGGTCCACCAGAGTTGTGAGGAAACACATAAGAGAACTATGGCAGCCTCTTTTTCTACATGTTTGTCTTTTTTTTTTTTTTAAGCAGAGAGGGTCAGTGGGTATTTTCATCTTACACAATGCTCCTACACCACATATAATGGCTGGCCATCCTGTGTTGAAGGAAACTTTGCCATCATTGTACTGCTGTACCTGAACTGCAGAGTAGGTGTCCTAAGAAATGGTCAAGGTCAGAGAAAGCAATCACATGCATGGCTGGCAGGGTTCTCCCATGAAACCAGAGTTGATTATAGTATTCACAGAATAACTCAGAAAGCAACACAAAAACATACAAAAGACAAGAGAGGTGGTGCTGGCTGGTTTGGGGGTCAGAGGCATTCTGCTGTTGGTTTTGCTTGGGACATTCTGCCCTTTCCCTATTCCAGTGATACATGATGTTGCAGCATCACACACTACATTAATCCAAGTTGCATCTATGTCAGCATCTTCAAATGCATTTAAAGTGGGCGTCTTGTTGAAGATCAATGTTCTGCTGCTGGCTAGGGCTATGCCTCACTGATAAACTGGATGATGAAGTGGATGTCTGCATTTCAGTTGGCCAATCTGGAGGGCTCTTGGACTTACCCTTTTGCCAGCTACCTGGTTTTCCTGGGGTATTTTGCAATCCACTTGGCTGCTGCATGTCTATCTGAAATATAGCTAAGATTTTTGAGTGGATGGAGTGTTTTTTTTTTTTTTTTTTTGCTGGTACTCCAAGTCTGTGTTTGAATAATTTTATTCCTAAACTGATTCTAACTTTGCATTTGAAGATGTAAAATTTATTCAAGCTCCATTCCCAAGTAGCAAGAAAATGTTGATTAATGCATTGCATGCTGCCTATAGGCAGTGAATAGGATTTTTGGGAAGAGAGCTCACTGTCAAGCATTTCCAGTTTTCATTAGCATTCTATTTTGACACATTATCCTCTTCTAGGGCCTGACAAAAAGAGACAAACAATTCCCAGCTTCTTTTGTCTTAATTATATGCATGAGATCATGGCCAGGGGCAAAAGTGGATGAGGGATGGAGAAAAAGAATGAGGGGAGAATGAGAGAGAGTCAGAGAGAGAGTTTCTATCAGCATTATAAAGAGGTACTATAGCTTGTGATGAATGGCCCTCCCCAGTTAGCCCCATCCATGGGCATCACCGTGACTAGAGTCCTCCTGATATATTCACAGTCCAATCTCAGTCTCCTCTGAGTTTTAATAAGGTCATCAACTTGACTGAAAGATGCATCCACTGATAATCTGAAGCACTGTCTGCAGACAGAGTTCAGATTCATACTTCCCTCATCATCACCCACCTCTGCTTCTGTCAGTGTCCCTCAATCATTTTTACTCAAATTAGCCAACTCTGATTAGATTGTGTACCCCCACATATATAGTTCCACAGTCACTCTCTGATCACTGAAGAGAACGGTGGCCCTGTAATGTGAAATGAATGGCAAGTCATCAAAGTTCAAGATGACCTGTACCTGTGCAGTATTTGTTTGGTCAAAGAGTGAGGCACTGTATAATGTGCATCCTTAGCCATTTAGAGAACTTTGTCCTTCTTGCACAGCCTTAGGGTTCCCAGTGAGTGATTCATGCTAGTTTTTGGCCTTTTCTTAGCCTGCCCTAGATCTTATTAGAATCCACCAGACTCATTCTGCATTCAGGAAGATGCACAGCCTGAGAGATAGCTCTCTTCAACTTATTGAAATGCACTGAGTGCTGTCTTGTCAGTTGTAAAATTGTGTGAAACCAAGACAAAAGCATAGAGGAAATGCTGGCTCATAAATCATTGTGCAGCATTCCCTTTGACATATCCTAACTCAAAATCCTACTATTAACATCAGGCTTTGCCAAATATCAGTGCACAGATACTCAGCTACTGTGCCGAATCTATGAACTATTCAAACAACTGAGGATTGAGGAGCTCTGTGCCTGTGGAGTAGTGCTTAGCAAGAGAGGCCCCAGAATGTTGTCTTGGACATTTTAGTTATGAGAGGAATATCTCTGCTATGTGCATAAAGATTGAGCACAGTTCATTTGTAAGGCATTCTCTAAATTTTCACGTACAATTTTATATGCCGTGGCTGTTTATCCCTGTATGACTTTTCCTTGCCAAAAGAATCACTAAATAAGGTCTGAAAGATCATTGCTGCAGTGTTGGGTGTTTTAAGTAGTTCTGTCAATCACTGACATGTTGACAACATTTCCTCAGCAAGCAATTTTTCAGAGTACACAATAATTTACATGCTGCTGCTGCACGTTTACTTGTGTCAACTACAACACGATGTTGGCAAAAGGACAGTGCTAGATTTTGAAACGTACTAGTGACTCTCGTGCTCACAGTTTGGATGAAATGTTCCTTCCTTGAACAAGGAGAATGTATATATCTTAATCTCATTTGATAGCTATGCTTAGACAGAGTAATCTCTTCCAACATTATGTGCAGCATGAAGCTTATCTCTTTAAAGGGGATGCTTTTTCTTGTTTTACCATGAAACTGCTTCTGACTGAAAGAGCTTCAAAGGGCTTCTTTGTTTCATAATGTGCATGCAGCTCATTCATGGGCTTGATCTTCTCCTTATTTCCTCCCCCTCCCCCCCCCCCCCCCCCCTTCCGTCACTTGTCTGTCTCTCTCTGTCCCTCCCTATCTCTTCCTCCCTCTCTCTCGCTCTCTCCTTTCCTTTCCTTCCTCTGTCTTCTAATATGAAATGCTCTATGGGTCCATACCACATACCTCTAAAATTGTAAATATTAGTGCTAGTTTTTTTTTTTTTTTTTCAGGGGAAGGCAATTACTCTTAACAGCAAGTGCCAGTTCCTCAGGTTTCTCATGGGGATTACTTGTACATTTGTTTTAATTTTCCTCTGGCTTTACGTTTGCCTAGATTTAGACCTTCCTAAGTAAAAAGCTCTTTAATATGCAGAATCTCTCACTGGCCTTCTTGTAATCTGTGGTGATATGTTCTTGCAGTGTATTTAAATTGGGCTTTATTGGTGTGTCTCCATTTCCAATTCTCTCTCTCTGTCTTTCTCTCTCCTATTATTAAGTTGATAGGTTGCAAACCTTCCTGCGCTATTCTAACTTGACACAAGACAGTACAGTATAGTGAAATGTCATTTTAGTGTAGGCAGAAGAAAAAGAGACAAGCTAAAGAGACAAATTAATCCTTTAAAGCATTTGTTGATAGGAGGGGGGGAAAGCTTGATTTACTACAATTGTTGGTCACATTTCTAAGAGGATTAATTGACATTTGCTATTTTGGGGGGGCATATATTGTATAGTATATAAGAAATAAATAAAACATTGTAACAAGCTGACAACCAGCATGTCTGAAAAAGGTTTTGATTTACGCATACCCAACTAATATGATCAGACCAGAGCCAAGAACCAGCTGCCTTGTTTAAGAATGTCCTGGGCCCTTTAGTTTGCTCCTTACATTCATCACTGCCTGAAAGCCTGATCCTAAGAAGAACCTCAAATGAACCTGTGTAACCCCGACAGGCTGTTCAGCTTTCCAAGACAATAGAAAAATCTTCACTCTATGAATAAAAATATGAAAAAGAACACTTCAGAGTCTAACCCCACATACCTTTCTTTGTTATTACCCCAGTGAAATAAGAGTTTCTTACTTACAGTATTAAAACATCACTCAAGTCTATTTGTATAGCAAGATATATATATAATCCTTAGACCCCTAAGTGATGTAAAGAAAAAGTCAAGACAACAAAAAATAACTATAACATAGAAAAATCCCACCATGGGAAGAGCCAAATGAGTATTCACTTGTGGTATTCACATTTAAGAATTATGAGCAATAAACTGAATACTACTAAATCCAATATTGCCCTGTCTTTGCAGAGTGTCAGCGAGTTTGGCTTAGACATCATTGAGACTCCTGAAGGTGACAAGTGGCCACAGCTTATTGTTCAGCAGAATCTGGATCGTGAGCAGAAGGACACATTTGTCATGAAAATAAAGGTGGAAGATGGTGGCAACCCTCCCAAGTCCAGCACTGCCATTCTCCAAGTCACCATTTCTGATGTCAACGACAATCGTCCTATCTTTAAGGACAGTGAGCTGGAGGTCACAGTACCAGAGAATGCCCCCATGGGGACATCAGTTGCTCAGCTTCATGCCACGGATGCAGACCTGGGTTCCAACGCACAGATTCACTTCGCCTTCAGCAACCAGATCTCTGCCTCAACCAAACGGCACTTTGCCATAGACAGCTCTACAGGACTGATCACTGTGAAGCAGCCTCTAGACAGGGAGGTAACTCCTGTTCACAAACTCATCGTCCTGGCCAGCGATGGCAGCTCCACCCCCTCCAGAGCCACAGTGATTGTTAACGTAACAGACGTTAATGACAATGTTCCCTCAATAGACACTCGCTACATTATCAACCTGGTTAATGGGACTGTTCTTCTGTCTGAAAATGCACCTCTCAACACGAAAATAGCCCTAATTACTGTTACCGACAAGGATGCAGATCTTTATGGCAAAGTAGCCTGCTACACTGAACATGAGGTTCCTTTCCGGTTGAAGCCTGTCTTTAATGATCAGTTCTTACTAGAGACAGCTGCCCCCCTAGATTATGAGACGACTCGAGAATATGCAATTAAGATAGTGGCCTCGGATAGGGGAATGCCTCCTTTGAACACCTCAGCTATGGTTTTAATTAAAATCAAGGATGAGAATGACAATGCACCCATCTTCCCCCAGCCAGAAATTCAACTTTCTATACCAGAGAACAATGATCCTTCTACACAGTTAATAAAAATCAGCGCCACTGACGCAGACAGTGGACATAATGCTGAAATTATTTATACTCTTGGCCCTGACGCACCTGATGGGTTTAACATAGACAGACGATCAGGAATCCTTTCTGTGGGCAAACGACTGGACAGAGAGAAGCAAGAGAGGTACTCATTCACTGTCATAGCGAGGGACAATGGCTCCATGTCCCTGCAGAGCAATGTCACTGTCAGGCTAATTGTGCAGGACCTTAATGACAACAGCCCAGCATTCACACACCCTGAGTACAACTTCTATGTGCCTGAGAACCTGCCTCTCTACGGAACTGTGGGTTTAATCACAGTGACAGACGCAGATGCTGGAGATAATGCAGTTATAACCCTGTCCATTTTGAACGGGAAAGACAATTTCATCATCGACCCACAAACTGGTGTGATTAAACCCAATATCACCTTTGACAGGGAACAGCAAAGTTCCTACACATTTATGGTCAAGGCAGTTGATGGAGGGCAACCTCCAAGCTCCTCCTATGCCAAGGTCACTATCAATGTAGTCGACGTAAACGACAATCGCCCTGTGTTTGTCATCCCATCCTCCAATTACTCTTATGACCTAGTGCGAACCACCACCACCCCTGGTGCTGTGGTCACCAGAGTGTTTGCCATTGACAATGACACTGGTATGAATGCTGAGTTGCAGTACAGTATTATCAGCAGCATCATCATCACATCTAGGGTCTCTCCACGTGGTCTCTTTGCCATCGACAAAGCGACGGGTAACATCACACTGCAGGAGAAAATAGTAGCAGCTGATCAGGGGCTGCATAGGCTGGTAGTCAAGGTCAAAGATCTTGGCCAGCCTGAGTCATTACATGCTATCGCACTTATTCACTTGTTTGTCAATGACACCGTGTCAAATGCTACCTTTATCCAAGAGCAGCTGAGAAAAAGTATGGAGACACCCTTGGATCGTAACATAGGGGACAGTGAGGTAACACCTCAAGCCAATGGATATGTGATTGTTGTCATAGCTATCATAGCAGGGACCATGACTGTCATCTTAGTGATATTTGTGACTGCCTTGGTGCGCTGCCGACAGACACCCAGACACAAAGTGGTACAAAAGAGCAAGCAGAGTGGTGAGTGGGTGTCACCCAATCAAGAGAACCGTCAGATCAAAAAGAAGAAGAAGAGAAAGAAGCGATCCCCCAAGAACCTCCTCCTGAACTTTGTGACCATTGATGAATCCAAGCCTGATGACCCCACCCATGAGCATGTTAATGGTACACTGGATCTCCCTGTGGAGCTAGAAGAGCAAACCATGGGGAAGTACAACTGGGCCACCACGCCCACCACCTTCAAACCAGACAGCCCAGATTTAGCCAAGCATTACAAGTCCGCATCCCCTCAGCCCACATTTCAAATCAAACCGGAGACTCCTGTGGCCCCAAAGAAACACCATGTGATCCAGGAGCTCCCATTGGACAACACATTCGTGGTGGGCTGCGACTCACTCTCCAAGTGCTCATCGACTAGCTCCGACCCATACAGTGTCTCCGAGTGCAGCTGTCAGGGGGGATACAAGACTGCGGGGCAAATCACAACTCGACAGGTAATTCATGACTTCCTTTTTAAACCCACGCACACAAGTCCCCACTCACACTCCCCTTCTTGTCCCATGGTAGATGATGTGAAGGAAGGAGGGTGGCAGCATGGAGCCAGAAAATTTTCCCACACAGACCATGACCATGTCTACAAGAGTGTCATTTGCATGTAAAAATGAATTTACTCAAGTCTTAAAATGAAAAAAAAAAAAAATCAATTAAATACAACAAACCTTTTATTGTAACGATTGTTACTAAATCATGCATTCACCCTCCTTCATAAGTAACCATGAATGCATAATCATTTACAAAAATACAGGTGCAGGTTAATTTTATATTCAAAAGCTTAAGTAATGGCAGCAATTTCAATTACGATGGCTAGCTATTTTAAACAGGGTTAGGCGTCAATGACTGAACTGTACTGATGTATTTGAGGTCAAGGGCAAATGAAACCAGGTGCTAATATATTTGCCTGACACATTTAAACAAGCCAAGCTAAAAATAAATACACCAGCCAGAATGATAAGGGCTACTCACTTCATAAAGTATTTATTTAGGCAAAAAGTGTGAAGGTAATAGCACAAAACAATATACGTGCTCCTGACTTGCTAAGACAGTTGGATAAATAATCCTAATTTTTGTGGCCCCTGTCTTAAAATATTGAGTGCTGTCTTTAACTATCGTAGTGAAGCTTTGTGGGAGAGAAGCTCATTTGAATGCCAAGGTACAGCAAAGGGCTTACGATTCCCTAAGAGATATGTGCCAAATGGAAAGTGCCCCAATAAATAAAAGCTGGCGAGAGAAATAAATGTAAATCAGTGGTAAGGAGAGGTGGCCTTGCTCAATGCTGACAGCTAGAGCAGAGCGCTGTGGGGAAGTACTTCGTTGGATGGGAGAGGGGGGTCATAGGGATCAAGGTGACGCAGAGCCTTGAGACCAATATACTTAAACACCAAGAGAGCAGTAGCCCATAAAAAAATCCTGCCAGACCCATGTTGCAGTTAGCCCATAAATGCTGTACTTTAATGACCCCAATTACTGTTATAAATGGCATATGTAGATACACATTCTTTACATTCTTTAAATTAGCTCACATAAGAGAGGACATCACAACAAACGCTTGCTGCTGTGATGTGGTGTAATTTGTGTTAGTGAGGACACTGAAGAATGCCATCATTGTATCTCTAATGTCATACATGACAGAGTACATACAGTATATGCTCATATTTGACCTGCTATCACCAGCACAATTGAATCAATCAAGCCTGACTAGTCGGTGCACAGGGTAGCAATTTATTCATACTTATATGTGAGTTGCCATAGATTTCACTCAATGTCAAACATCCAGCTGGCTTTTTCAATTATTTTCTTTTTTTGTTTGTTTGTTTGTTTGTTTGTTCTTTTAAGATTTTTGAGGGTTTGGTTGTTGCTTGGTTGCGCTGGCTTTCATTTTTGTTGATGTTTTGATCATAATTATCACAACTGCCATTCATCCAATTCTGGGTCAATTTCATGATATTGCATCAATAATTGATTTTGTTTGATGAGGTGCTTGCTTTTGTTTGCGTCTAGCCTCATATTGCACCCAGTTTTCAGATCTTTGGTTCATTTCAGCCTTTTTTTGCTCTTAGTATGCTTCTCAGTGACATCTAGCAAGCATTAAAATTCCTCAAGGCATAGTTTTGGTAAATGACTGTTGATCGCATGAAGTATTGTACTTAGGATAATTTATGAAGACACCCACATAGAGTTGATAGTCATTCACTTCATCTACCTTTTATTTGAAACCCTGGTTAAAAGCTATGCTCTGCCATGGTGCATTATACATAAGCCTACTACATGCCCTTGGTACCAAAGATTTAATTCATAATGTGTTTATACGACGCACTGACGAGTTGTCAAAATGATTTTCCCCTCTTACTGCTAGTGACTTCCCTTAAATATGCAGAAATATTCTGTGTTCTACTAATTCTGCATTATTATCTGACATGAATTTTATGCATCAAGGATTTAAATTGATTTTCACTTATGTTGCTGATCAGAGTGAAGTATTTTTGTGCGAATAATTGAAAATCCATGAATATATGATTATTCTCAAATCTTAAGTTATCAGGCTATGTTTGTATCAGATTATTTCCTATGTATATTTATTTATTCCTCTGAGAGAGGTTGTGTTTAAAGTGTATATTATTGTCATATTTCCTGTCACATACTCCCAGCATTTGAATATTATCATATGAAATCTGTCCTTATTGGTTCTACTCACCAACCATATTGTCAGTGATGTTAAGCTGATAATACATCAAAATGTTTCCATCCCCTTGAGCAATTGACAAGTGATTCCTCCCACATTAGACATTAGATTTCCCTCTAGTTTTAAGTGTGCTTATTTAAATCCTGTGTCATGGAAAAAAAATAGCATGAAGCTTTGCCTGATGAGAGTTGATGGCTGCAAAGGTTAATTAAATGCACTAAAGGGTTAATCACTCGTAATACTGTATGATTAAAATCACTGTAATTAGGTTCCGAATGAGGCTGATAATAAAAGAAGAAAAAAGGCAGCCGTCCTTTAAGATTATCAGTGATGCCTGCTCAGGATCTGAAGTGATGTGACAATACTTGACCAGCAGTTCTGTTTGTTGAGGCTCTCTTATATTCTCGTCTCTGATTTAATCGTTTTGCTTCTTTAAAGAACATCTATTTTCAAAATCTAAAGAACACTTAAAACAGCAGTATTGTTGTTGCTTTTTTCTAAGGAAGTTGAAAAAATAGAGAATAGTTGGGCACAAAAGTTGCATTGTGAGTGCCAGCTATTCGGTTTCTCTTCAGCCTAAATCTAATACCAGAAGACCACAAACAAATCTTAAAGGTTGCCAAGTTTTCCTACTTATTAATCAAAATGAGAGACAGTGCTTTAGTGTCTTTACAGTGAACACTCATTGCCCTACACACCTAATCAGGTGAAAATAAAGCAAAGACAAAAAGCCCACCCATGGAATAACAATGGGAGAGGCACACAGGAGGAGGTGATTATGGTTGAAGGTCACCAAAATGTTTTCAGGGACTTTACAGATGTAGCTGATAAAGAGTAAAGCTTGTAAAAATACTTTAGAGACTACGGATTTGTGCCACCATATGGCTTCATTATACAGTGAGAGCCGTATTTGTAAATGCAAGCATCCTCCCTCCCCTCCCTTCTCTTCTCAGTTCTTACGCATCTCATCATTTTCTTTTAACCTCTACCCCATGATATTGGAGGTCAACCTGCCTCCAGTGATGAGGAGCTCTTGTGAGAGTATGTGCTTTAGCGGAGGCAGATCAAATGAGTACCACCCTGCCTGAGTGATCGCAGACATCAAAATGAATATGCAGGGAATAAAAAGGCTAATACATTTTGGCCCATATTTCTGGGGCCATGGAGCATGAAGGGTCGCTGCTTAAGTCAATAATGGAGAAACTCCTGTTAGTGTTTTTGTAGTATCACATACGCATACATTACAGTTTGATTAAATATGCCTTAGACCACAAGTGTGCTTTTGCCTTATTTATAATGCAATTCATGCATTTATCTTTTTAAAAAGATGATAATATAAGTGCGTTGGGTAACAAGGGCAGCTGTGAGCAAAATTTTTGCATATCATCATTTATTTGTGTGGGTGAAGGTATGAGCCTTTCACACTAGCCACCCATGGTCTGATGACAAAGTGCTTGTGCTGACTCATAGTGGGTGCATATGCAGGGGTAGAAGACATGATTTTAAAAGGCTAACTAGACTTGTTAATCAAATCTGATGCCAGTATCAAATCCTAGTGACTGATTATGGCTTTGCTGTTATTGTTTCGTTTGTTTAAATTGCATTTCCATTGAGTCATTGCATCTGTAATCATTGTGCCTTGCTAATGCAAGCATTATCAGGTCAGAATCTTCCTGATTCATATGATGGCAGATGAGTTGGTAACTTTCTGAGGAAGAGAAAAATGTCATATTCTGTACATATCAGAGGACCCACTGGCAAGGGTCCGAAAGAATGAGTGGGCCTAAATTGATCCAAATGGCTTTTTGAGGGGAAACGAAGAGTGCTGCGCTAGTGTGGTGGGAGACAAAAAGACAAATTGGGAGTGATAATTGGATAAGATTGCATGCTCTGATAAGTACAGGAAAAATGCACAAACTTGTGACACCTGTAGCATTCTTCAAGGAAACCTGACAAGATAATGACGTTATTGCCAGCCGTGCCTTGAAGAATGCTTACTTTTTGTTTTATTTTATTATTATTATTATTTTTTTATCTTCTAAATTCTCTTCAGAGGTTTTTATTTTATTCAATGTTCAGCGTAGCCTCTCACTGGTAAGGCTACAGCTTAGGCTGCTCAGAGCTCGATGATATTGTAACTACAATCTCCCTATATCTGTCTGTCTCTCTATATTTCAGGAGACTGCACTGAAACCACCACACTATGGCACACTCTGTGGCACAGGTACAGCTCGCTCCCACAGGATTAAAATCAATCTCTAGCTCCCACTACCTAAAGAGAGAGAAAAGAGAGAAAAGAGAGAGAGAGAGAGAAAGAGAGAGAGAAAGATGGGGCAGAGGGAGGAAAGAAGGAAGGTGAGAACTGAAGAGGTGAAACAAGTACTTTACTGTCTCTACAGCCTCAAACCCCACCTCTTCATGTAATTGCGAAAAAAGATGAACTTGGAAGGAAGGGGGTAGGGGTGATTTCAGAAAAGAGACATTTCATGTTGCCTGCCTGAAACTTGACAAAGCTCCTCCTGTGAATCTGTTGGAAGTTTGATATGCTTTATTGAGTCCTATGCTACTGCTTGTATCAGTGCAGATGATACTGTACTGTATGCCCCGAACCCTCCTCCAAAAAATGTCCCACTCCAGCACCCTCTCTGTAAAATAGGTGTCAAACACAGTGAGTAGATCTGTAAAGTATGTTTATATGTATGTATGTATATCTATCACAGAGTTGATGGTGTTTATATTTATTGATTCCATTTCTTTGCCTTGTTTTTAAAACTGCCTGGTGGCCATTTTTATTTTCTTACTTTCGAATTTTTTGTATTATTTGACGTTGCTCTATCTGGGCTTGCTCATGGAACTAATGACTTCTAATGTGTTTATGCTGCAAGGTCTACAACCTGTAGGCTTATTTTAGTATTAAGCCCACATCAGAGTGTACCTCTTTCTGTCAACCTTTCACCCTTTTCTGCCCCACTTTTGATGCCATTCATAGCATTTTTAGTGACAATTGTGGCTAATTCTACAGAAATTTGCATGCCCCTCTCATTATGACCACATTTGTAGTGCGACTGATCGCCATGCTGTTATTACACTGGGAGGAATGGTAGGGCAAGTTTAATACTTTGAGCTAAGCCACAATCACATGGGACTAACTGCTGGGGTTATAATGAAAAGCTGTTTATGTAGGGCAGATTTGAAGAGCACTAAGCCTAACCTTTTGTGTGTCGCTTTCAATTCTTAAGTCTGAAGTGATTTAACCTGTGAGATCCATATTAAAATGACTCCAGATGGTAAAAAAAAGAATAATACTAATCCTCAGGCAGTCTTTAATATGAGTTGCTGGGCTTAAGCAAAAATGACTTGACTTTGTGCACTTATTTACACTGACAAAAAAAATTTTCTGATGAGAAGAACATTGAACACCAAAATGAAAAGATAATCTAGGCTTCAGTTTAAAAACAGCAATAAGTTATCATTTGACAGAATATCCACTATGGTTCACTTATTACTTCTTAGGCCTTTTGTTCAGAGCATCATTTGCCTTTACTATTTCCACACCTTTAGAATCATTATGGTACAGTGTGTCCTGCCTAGAATACTTTCTGCAGTATACACCATTAACTAGCTTGATGGTTTAGCAGCATTGTTGTTCAATAGTCCTGTTAATTGGTAAGCTAAAGACTGCTTTGATAGGATGGCCTAAAAGGCACCTACAGTACATACATATAACCATAGAATTAGAGTCATTAAAATGGACATAGCCTGTGTAGTAAATTGAAATTGTACAGATGGACTGTACCAGTTCCCCTCTTGTGACAGACTATACCATTTTCTTTTGTTCTAGTCTTCATATGTCATGGTTCTACAGGCTATGTCTATTTTAAAGTTTTTAATTTTATGTGTGTTGCCTCTGTGTGAGGCAGGTTGTTATTATTGAAGGAGGTATATTCATGTAATTATGGTATCAAATGTATTCACTACTGCGTAGGAGCCACAGTATGAAATATACATAGCATCCTAGCACTGTGTAATGATTAGATTTGCCTGATCTTTGGGGAAAAGAAAAAAAAAATACTTATACATGGAGAGTTTTTGTCCTTGTAAGGGAGACAGACAACCTCACTTTTATTCAATGTAAAGTACAATATGCACCTTACATGATCTTTGTAATTGACTTTGATTTGCCAGTGTGGAGAAAACTGTAAATGTTTTGTTTATGTATGTGTGCGCTTCTGAAATTTATTAAAGTCTTTTGCATTGTATAGCATATTTTGACGACTCTTCTTATTCATTGTTTTGGGCATTCAGTATTAGTCTGCTTCACTCATTTCGGTTTTCTGCACACTATACTGAATCTACACACATGGACAAAAATTGTTGGTGCCCTTCCATTAAAGAAAGAAAACCCACAATGGCCACTGAAATAACTTGAAACTGACAAAAAGTAATAATAAATACAAATTTACTGAAAATTAACTAATGAAAATCAGACATTGTTTTTGAATTGTGGTTTATTGTGAAGTGTGGCATTGAAAAAAAAAAACACTAATGAAACTGGCCTGGACAAAAATGATGGTACCCTTAACTTAATATTTGGTTGCACAACCTTTTGAGGCAGTCACCGCAATCAAGCAATTTCTGTAACTCTCAGTGAGACTTCAGCACCTGTTGACAGGTATGTTGGCCCTCTCATCGTGAGCAAACTGCTCCAGCTGTCTCAGGTTTGAAGGGTGCCTTCTCCAGACTGCATGTTTCAGCTCTTTCCATAGGACTTAGATCAGGGCTCATGGAAGGCAACAATGTTTTGTTCTTGGCCATGCTTGGGTGTTTTCAGCTGAGTGTTTTAAGGTCATTATCATGGTGGAGGATTCATGACCTGCGACTGAGACCAAGCTTTCTGACACTGGGCAGCACATTTCACTCCAGAATGCCTTGATAGTCTTGAGATTTGATTGTACCCTGCACAGATTCAAGATACCCTGTGCCAGATGCAGCAAAGCAGCCCCAGAACATAACCGAGCCTGCTCCATGTTCCACAGTAGGTACAGTGTCCTTTTCTTTGTATGCTTCATTTTTGTGTCTGTGAGCATAGAGCTGATGTGACTTGCCAAAAACCTCCAGTTCTGTCTCATCTGTCCAAAGGACATTCTCCCAGAAGCTTTGTGGCTTGTCAGTATGCATTTTGGCAAATTCCAGTCTCACTTTTTTATGACTTGCTTTCAACAGTGGAGTCTTCCTCGGTCGACTTCGACTAAGTCCGATTTGGCTCAAACATCAACGGATGGTGCGATCTGACACTGATGTACGTTGACCTTGGAGTTCATCTCTAATTTCTTTGGAAGTTGTTCTGGGCTCTTTGGTTACCATTCGTATTATCCGTCTCTTCAATTTGTCATCAATTTTCCTCTTGCGGTCACATCCAGGAAGGTTGGCTACAGTCCCGTGGACCTTAAACTTCTGAATAATATGTGCAACTGTAGCCACAGAAACATTAGGCTGTTTGGAGATGGTCTTATAGCCTTTAACTTTAACATGCTTGTCTTAATATTCTTTCTAATTTACTGAGACAACTCCCCCTTTAGCTTTCTGTGATCTATGTTCAATGTGGTACACATCATGACACCAAACAGCACACTGACTACTTTTCACCCATTAAATAGGCAGACTGACTCATTACAAGTTTGAAGACATCTGTGATGCTAATTACTGGACACACTTTAGTTTAACACGTCCCTATGGTCAAATTATTTTCAATCTTTTCTAGGGGGTACCATAATTTTTGTCCAGGCCAGTTTCATTAGCTTGTTTTATTTTAATGCTTCTGCTGAACCACAATACAAAAGCAATGTCTGATTTTCATTAACTTTTTATTTATTATTACTTTTGTCAATTTCAAGTTGTTTCAGTGATGACTGTTTTTTTTTTTTTCTTTAATGAAAGAGCACAAACAATTTTGTCCATGTGTTTACCTGGTGAAAACAATAGGACTAAAATGAGGCAAACACATGTTGCTAAATATTAAATTGTTATTCTCATATACAATCAGCCAGCAGAATATTCCTGTAGTGCAGGTCAAACAGGCTGCAAATGTACGTTTGGATGTGTTGGTTTGGACCAACTTTAATTGGCTCATCTCAGCCATATATTTTGCAAAAATATAGTACTTAGCTAGAAGAAAGGACTAGAGAAATGGTTTCGATATACATCACTCATTAAGAACAGATTACAGATGAAAAGTTATGGAAATTTGGTGGAAGCAGATCCTTTGAAGTGCTCAGACAGAAAACAGCAAAACAGAAGCTTTTTTTGGAATAACACAACTTCTTTGTTTCTCCTCCATGAGAGCTGATAATGATCATTTGATAATGATAACCCTGCTATTATGATGTACAGTAGTGCACAAACACAAAATTTTACACATCTGAGAGGGAGATTGATGCTAGAAGGTACAATAACCAGCCACCACCTAACATTGTGTTATGCAGTGTTTATGCGGATTTGATCCAAAAATACAGACTTGAAAGGCAGAAAACAAAGGCAGAGTGGAGACAAGAGACAATGTTTAATTGCTTATCAAAGTTACTTCATATTTTAAAACTGAGAGAGAGCTAATCAGTTCCCTTGGGGGAACAGTCCTTGGTGATTTGAGAAAATGATGTACACTCAAGCAGAGCATTCCCATATAGAGAGCACATAAATGTCAGCTTTCTATTAATAGATAAATGTAAACCTGCTAAATGCCTTGTTCTTACTTAAAAACAGAGAGCTTGAGTAGATCATAAGGTAGTTGTATCTTTTTGAGTAAGATAAATTATGGTTTGATTTTTTTTGTGTGTGTGTGTGTGTGTGTTCTGCATAATTAGGAAATGAAATGTTTTCAAATGAGCCATAAATAAATTTAAAAAAAAAAACTCTAACAAAGTCACAGCATTAGCGAGTCCTAACATTTGTGCATGAAGATAGAGTAGGCGATAAATGTAATTTTCTTCTGCTTCAGAGTGCAAAGTCAAAGATGGAAAAAAGGGATTAGAGAAAAGGACACAGATTTAGTAGAAGCTGGAGTTGCCAGTCTGGTTTCTGACAGAAATTGTCTTTGGACCATTTCATTGTTGCTCTTCTGTTGCATAGAAATGTGCTGTTGTTAAGGTTTCAGCATACGCTTGTGATTTTGCTCAGCTCACAGTAAGTGCATTCCCAGTAATTTCTATCATCAATAAAATGACTTATAAAGGTTGTGCTATGGTTATATTACATTTTGTCACTGAGAGACGTGTTTCCAGAGTTGCTGATCTATTGATTCATGATTTATGAGAAGGCAGTGTTCAATTTCATCTAACAGGCCAGGAAGCAAGTTAGATGTAGTAAGTTTGATTACATATAATGCAATGATATGTCTGCAGATGGAGCAACATACACAGACACACACACACAGGGCAATTCATTCTGCTCTGGTGGTGAGGCTATCCATATAGACTTCATTAGCTGTAGTAGCTGTAGCTGATTTTGCGATTGATAGTATAGCTGGCTTTACCTGTAAAGCTTGACGTGTGCAGCAGCTTCCTGTAATTACAAAACATACATAATTATTATTGTTTATAAAAAACAAAGATAAAGCAAGAACCACATATAAAGTTTGTCATTCTGGAAATAAAAAGTGTACATGGCTGGCACAGTGACTTTCCATAACCTTGAGAATGCAATCAGTGCAATCAGTATCTCAGTCCTGTTATCAGCTCCTTCCCTCTGATAAATGTAACACAAAACTAGAACACATTCGTTATTCATGTGAATATTATTACAAAGGAGCCACTGGGAGCAGAACCCTTTTTACTTCACCTTACATTGATTTTACAAGTCATATCCTCCACTGAGATCACCATCATCCACTGCAGACAATGTAGAATGGCAATTCAAAATTACAGATTGTTTAAACTAAAAGATCATTGCAGTTGCTATATCGGCTAACTTTCTTATTAGCATTGAGTATTGAGTAATCTAGCACCACTGTGGATATTTTATGTTTCCCTAAACTTGTATGAAATGAGTGATTGAGAGTCATTATGGATTTATTTCTCCTCGTCTTTCTAAGTTGCAAATTTTACTAGGATGATTTTTGTAGTCACTCTTTATTACCACATTTGTGCGATTTTAATGATAATACCCCTTGAATATAAAATAACTATTTTCAATTTTGTAATTTTGCTTAAAAGGAACATCCCTCCCTTTTACATATTCATATGTAATTAATAAAAATTCTTCAAATTTAATGGTATGGGTGTTGACTATGGGGATGTATAGGTCAATTAGCCAAGCAGCAAGCATGGTCAGGTTATGATGTGAAGTTGTTCTGAAGCAAGATTGACTGCCTAAGCAGGTGCTGTTTATGCATGTACTGTGCAGTGGTGCAGGAAACAAAGAAGATGCTGTCTTTCTGTTGCACTCCACTCAAGGCAATACTCCACACAATTGCTGCCAAATCTCTGCCAAACTGAATAATTCAATCATCCCCCATAGCTGTGGTGGTCTAGCTACCTTTGTGTGTGCAACAATCAAATCAGTGTGGAAGCCCGCCGAGTGGTTCTTTCTGAGACACTGAGTAGCTCTACAGCCCGGAGATTGTTTTCATTGAAAACAATTCTGTTGATTAAACGAGGTGTGACTGTGGAGCGGGGATCTGAGGAACATCGATTGCTTGTACAATTGTTTGTTCCTTGTTAAAAGTGTGATCTAAAGCAGTAGTTGCTGATAGTGTGCAAGGAGCATATGGTTTGCTGGTGTGCCTTCCTCACAGTCAGTGTTTAAATGTCTTCCCTAAAATAATATCCCAGGTAGAGAAATCTACCGTGAGCTCTCCTGAAGGATTAATAATGCTCTCACGACAGCCAGGCAGAATGATTAGAGATGTAGTTGCTGGTGCTCTGGCATGGCTTTCGTAGCACTTGATTGTTTTGTTGGATGCATGTTACTACAGTTGGTACAGTAGGGATAAATGAGCTTTACAAGCATCTTCAGGAGACATGTGCCCTAAACAGTGCCCTCACCCCACCCCTCTTTGAAGTAATCAAATGGTTTCAACCTCAGTCTTGCCCATGTAGATTCAACGCTAATCCTCCCCAGACACAAAGACGAATACGGTAGAGAAGACAAGGCAAAATTTAATTTGACAATGTTTTTGTGAAAATAATTTTCTATATTATTTGGGCTACCAGGATGTTAGTGGTGCATTTTATGGATATATGCAACTAAGGAACAGCCCCATAGAGGTTGTTTGCATTGAAATTCGCCTCTCATTTTACCTTCTTTGAAGCATACAGTGGAAAAGCTGTCCAGCAATCTATCATGCTGCTGGGGCTAATAAATGCAGTTTTCAAAGCTAGCCACGTCCCACTGGGGGTCATTGTTCAACAGTATGTGATGCTGTCAATGTTGTGTAAAGCCAAGTCTCTTTACTGAGGTATAACAGCTAAATGAGTTCAGTTTCCAGCAGTCAAAAATGAATGCATTTGAAACTGTGGTGCAATATTAGATGTATTGTGTGGCAACATGTCAACCACACAGTATGTATCGCAGGAACAACAATTCCTGGAAATGATGTTTTAGCCCAAGAGAATTAACAATGTCATGAATACAGTGCTTCTATGTCTGCAAGCTGGTGGCCAGACTGAAAGGCAGCAACTTAAGACACTGTCCAAGGAGGGCAATGTCTGTGTCCTTCTTAATCCTGGTAATCCTCATACAGAATTCTTGATTTGCTTTTGTAAAAGAGATTGGGAGATGATAAGATGCTCGTCCGCCTCCTTAGAATAGCTGATAATCTGGTTTGAACAGAGGACTCAGGGGGTATTTAGCCTGCCTTAACATTTGCCCAAACAGATGGTGCTGACGGGGGAAGGCACAACCTTAGCCTCCAACCCCCTCCTTGTCTATATGGTCCACTTCAAAAGACGAAAAAAGGAAAAAAGAACAGTGGGATGATAATCAATGTTGTTTATTTTGTTGCTTGACTCTTTAAGTACTTTCAGCCAGATTATAGGCTTTTGCAGGGGATAATCAGGAGACCGCAGACAATTGCCTTTTTCCATGCTGACAGTATTCCCCTCACAAATGCGTAAAGAAGGTGATTTAAAGTAGATGCCGAGTCTTAATTCCTGATTATTCCCATTGCAAATGCTGTTAAAATTAACTGGACACTGCACTAATCACTGCGTTTCAAACACCCTGTGTTCTGGTGCAGTGGACATACCATATCCATGAGAAGACATCCAATGAGTGATATCTCCATAGGCACTTGTGTTTGAAGCTGTCTGTTGCTCAGTGTGATGACACACACTCTGAACCCGGAAATCTACTCCAGGGTAGTTGTGACACTTCAGGACTGAACAGTGAGTGTAATGACTTCTGTAGACACAAGTGCCCCCCGTGTCTGTAGTAAAATAATAAAACAAGACACAGACAGAAAAAGAAACATTTTTCTTATTTCATTTGCACATGGCATGGTTCACACTGATAATCGCAAGAGGTGTCAAGACACTGTCATCTGCAAGAGGTGGATAAATATCATCTCACTGTAGCAACTACAAGATACGCTATCATGTTTTTTTAAGTACAGTGCCAGTGCAGCACCTCTGATTGCATACAGCGTGTAAGCATTTGCTTCCTAAGGCCACCTCTCTAACCTTATGCCTCTGGCAATCGTCTGAGCTTGGACTGGACACCTGCAACAAAAGCATTTGACTAATGAGATCAGCCCATTGACTAATTAGTTTCACATGGCATAAGTGGGATGACTGTGGAGCGGTTTGGAAGGACTGTTTAACCAAAGCAAATGATCCTTTCCCTTCATTCTTTGTCTGTGCAGTTGTCTCCCCTAACAGGATATTGTACATAGCTGTCAGGCTCAATCTGGGGCAGAAAAGACAAGCAGGGGCCCCAGATGCATCCCGCTCAAACATGTACACAGTGCAAAGTTAATCCACACGTGCTGCTTATCTTTGTGTCCTCTCACTTCATCCAGTGACAAGAAAAATGGTGCAAAGTGAATACTTGAGAAATCTCTGAAAACAATCTCTGATTATATTCAAAGCATTCTGTATGAGATCTACAAACCTTGTTATATGTTATAACTAAAACTTCATACACAGCTTAATATTGTTTGTGTCAAGTACCTCTGCTATGATTAATGCAGGAATTATGTTGCTTGTCTTCGGTGCTGTGTGCGCATAATAAAAATGTTCTGCATCTCACATGCTTGAGATGTGTATAAAAAATGGCTGCATAACAGCAAGGAGGTACAGTATGTGCAGAGCCATTAGCAGGGAATAATAGATGGTGAACCACAAAAAGCTAATGCTACTCAGTGGTAATGCAAATTGTACAGCTCGTTCTAATGGCTTGGATCTTTACCAGTATCATTGTTAGGACACTGTTGGCTCCCTGATGTGAAACCACAGTATTAACTGGAACAGGTAACAAAAGCAAACATCCCTAAGCCTTTGACAAGGTGTTAACCTAATCACTTTTCTTCATCAGCTTTGTTTAACACCTGAATAACATGTTGCTTTTAATACACCAAACACCAGGTAGTAATGTAAAATATAGTTGTAGTGCCTAGAATCATATTTCACAATAAAGTGAAAGTACTGTGTAGCTAGAGCCTGAAACATGAAAGTATAATAGAATCAGGGATATTTTGAAGGGGCTTCTTAAATAATGCGTGCGATATCTACTGATGGCCATAAAGAATTTATGTGCATGCAATCTTCAAAAAGAGCAGTGCAATTCATTCCCAAGATCAGTCAGACAGATTATTACATGTCATTTTGACAGTTTTTTGTTGCAGAGGTCTGTGTTGCTTGACTGGCCAGACAGTCATTATGAAGTGATATGGCTTCACATCATACTGCGCCATGAATTTTGAGGGAAATTGGTGCTTTTCACAAACCCTTTCAGATGCCCCTTTTAACACCCCTTTTCAGTTATAGCTTGGTTATACTGTAATAATAATTTAAAGATATTTAATTTATACTTTCTCTTGATAGGATATTGCAGGTTCTCTCCCATCTTTTACAAATTAAATCAGTCAGATAAGAATTCGACCCATTTCACAATAAATTTATTTTAAGGTCTTCCTCTCTATAGAGTAAATTTGCAGCTAATCCAGGGTGATTAAAATGGTCTCATGGAGAACACCTTAATCTCTTCTGCCTGGATTCGCCTGGTTTTCTTACTATTTATGAGAGCACATGTATATAGACTATACTATGTCATTTCCACATTGTTCTAACAAATCAGTTTTTCTCTGCCTGTGTTTTGCACTGATTGGGGTTACATTCGCTGTTTTCAGCAAAAGAGAAAGAGCCAAACCTCCAGGAGAATTGCAGACACATTCAATACATATACAGTATTATCTATGCTCCACACATATACAGTAGTGCTTGTGATGGAGCACACACATGTCTTGAAGCCCAGAGGTAATAGACAACACTTCAGTGATTTGTGCCGACCTTATTGTATTGTGTGGATGATTGTGTTATGCTCCCTCAGATAATGACTGCGCCCTACTTTGACTTTGATGCAGTGACCTGAAATAAGGCACACAAGTGAAATCCGAGCCTGGATGAACCTAGATGTGATTAAGGTCACCCAGATACCACATTTGTTTGACCCCTCTGGTCACTTGCATGGACCAATGTGTGCAAATCCTTTAGGAGACTTTTGCGGTATTCCTCCTCAGTGGTGATTAATAACGTGTTTGGGAAGAGTGTCAGGATGTTTAAACACATATGAGGACTGGCTGTGATTTTTTTTTAGTACCCTATTGTCCTGACAGGTGTTAAGAAACATGCTGTTCTTTCCTTACATGATTTCTAGTAACCAAACACAGTTGAGCTCCACAAATAGGATATTTTGCAGGACTTACGTTGTATGTCATGAAATATTTTTCATGACATATCATTTTCTGGGTGTAATCAGTCCTTTCAGATATGTGGCAAGAGACTCATATTTTTATGCCTCAGTTGGCCTCATTTGATTTAGACTGGACAACAGTATGATATACAGTGTAATCGATGAATGGTACACAGTATGCTGCTACTCATGTGTCCAATATTGCAATGTACTTGCAATGGGTGCTGACTGCACAAAAGGAGAGTCACTGAGGTCACAAATAGTTCAATGCCAACTATCAGTGAAAGCGCACAGTAGTCTATTACAGTGCAATGTCAGAGTCAATGCAATAAGATGAATAAACAAATATGCATACTTTCTTAGGGAAGTTTCTTGGGCAAATGCATCCAAGTGCTTACATATGCATCACAAATAGGAAAAAATAAAACAGCAAGTAAATGAAGCTGAGTGCATCAGAAAATCTACGACTTTGAATCTTGGATGCCTCACAAATTAAACTCAGTTCAGCTCCCAGCTTGATACAGTATTTAACATGGTGACTGAAAAGGCTGACTTCCCTTGTCCAGGTCTCATTGAAATGATGCATTCATGCCTCAATGCTTCACGGGAAACATGGATAATATGAGATCATGTCTGCCTCTTGAGGGTGGGATCTCTGGCTTGTTTTTGTGTTTCACTATTCTGCTGGGGAGCTCCACACAGCTCCTCACCACAGCCATGATGCTCAGATAAAAATTACTCTTTTTTGTGGAGGGATGTAATTAAATAATGAAATGTGGCTCTACTTTTTCTAAGTTAGACCATTGGGACCTACTATTTTTAGACACAACAAAGAGAGTGCCAGGGGTGTCCAGTCTCTCTGGTTAAGTTATGGAGTTTTATTCACTTGTCAGTGTACAACTGCTTGTCTCTGGGTTGAGACACACTAGGAAGAAAAGGAGGCTAGTGTCTCCCTCAACAATGTCAATTAAGTCTCCATAGGATTCAGTAGATGCATGTGTCCATGGAGCAGTCTTACCACCATAACTGATCATGCACAGTTATAGGGAGAGTTGATTTGGAGTTATGTACAGTATATACATACTGGCTACATGCATGGGGTAACCCTGTAAGATGACCCTTCCTGCAAGCAGGAAATGCTTCGTCACAGAAACACACACAGCAGATGAATACTCAGCACGATCCTGAGGTATTTGTCATCTGGTGTTCTCTTTCTAATGGGTTTACTGCTGATGATCCAGGTCAGAGAAGGACAGAGTGCTCCACACCAAGAGTTAAGAACAGATTTTTGAGAGGGATCACAAGACAGATCCTAACCTCTCAACCTTTTAGATTCCAGAGTCTAAATGTTAATCTCATTGCCCCTATACCTTCAACCTCAACTCCTGCCAAATCTTACTCCTTTTGTTCACAATGCTCTCTCTAAAGCTCATTGCTCAAACCATAGGACATGCTGTATTATCCCTACTTTTATCACAGAGGACTGTTCAATCATTGATTTATTTATGCTGGAACACTGTTAGAGATGTATTCTCATAATTTATTGTAACACCATTTTCTAAAATACTTGATACAACATTTAACCTTGAAAATATGAATTTGAAGATGCAGCCAGACTGTGTCTCTGCAAAGTCAGATATTTTCTGACATCCATGGCAAGAAGGAGGGGGCTCTAATGCTGCCATGCTTGCCTTTTGGAGATAACAACTTAGAGGTCATTTGAATGACTTAATGTAATGCGGGTCATACGGCCTTTTAACCTCAAATGCACTGAGCAATGAACCTCATGGCATGGTTTTTATTATATGACTGTGGTGGGTTGATTATGTATGGGTGATCACTCGGCTGACTATTTCCAGAGTGCAGGGCCACACATATGGGCTAGGTGATAACACAAAGGCCAACCTGTACACATCCGGTTAGTTTAGTGTGACGCTTATAGCAATGTCTGTTATCCTCCCTCATAAAAAAGAGTGTATGTCACAGAAATGAAATCCCATAAATGTATCCTTAACATTCAGGATTAGTTTGCCTCCAAAACTAACTGTCCTTGACTACTTTAAAAGGAAAACATAAAAGGCAGTGCATGTCAAGGCACACATTCCCCACCAAAGTGAAAATTCCTGCCTCTTATCTGTTTGATTTTGCACTTAGGGATTTTTTCTTCATCTTTTCTCTTCAAACATCAAGTGCCAAAGTCATTTACATGTGCTGGGGGCAACCAGAGTTAAAACACAGACATACAACTTACTGCTGTCTAGAGGCAGTCTGTGAGGAATCTAAGGAAGGTGTAAGGGATGGTTAAAATAAGGAAACGGAGGAAGAGTAAAATGAAAGGAAAGAAAAAAAGAAAGGAGGAGGAGAATGAAGGAAATGAGAATAGTAGGGGGGTGAGACCAGTGAAACACACAAAGGGTAATTCAATTTGACTAAAACTCTGTGTCGCTTTATACAACTGGGGGATTGGCCTAACCACCAAAATGAATTAAAATTCATGAACTATTGAAGAGTGAGCTGACAGTAGAAAATGGAGCACATGATACAGTATTAAAGAAGGATATATATATATATATATATATAGATTCTAATTACAAATAAACGAAGCTATCCGTTTACCTTAAATTAAAAGCAGAAGGGTTCCCACAGATATATCTGATCACATGTGTAACTCATTTAAGACTGATTTAGGCCCCTATTGAGCTGGCAGGCAAACTGAAATTAGGGTACAAGAGCATCTTAACTGCATAGTATTGTCTAAGTCCTGCTGGCTCTGTGCCCTTTCTTTAGCAGTTTCTGTATTTGAAAACCATATCCACAAGGTACGATTAGATAAAAATAAATAAATAAATAAATAAATAAATGCGTAAAATGTAATGACATATCTGTAATGCTATCATTTTTTCATTTTGGTTTGTAATCTTATACAGATTCATAAATGTCAAACCAGGCATGGAAAGAACACACACAGCTCATTGTTCACTATGTTTCTCAAACCAGACAAATCACAAGAAAATCCAGTGTTTAACTTTCATCCATCCACAATATAAATAACTAATTTATCAATTGTGCTTAAAGAGGCATACAATGGGCAGAACAGAGAACACTGTGTAGCTGGGATAATCCCTTAGAAGATTTATCCTGACGTTGCCTTGAGGCAAATAGTGGGAGCTAGAAGTAGATCCCATTCCCTCCCTCTCTGCTTCTCTGTCTCTCTAGCTCTCTTTCTCCTGATACACAGTCACTATCACAGCTCCTGATCAGCCCTGTTTAGTTATATTGCATTGTGTACTTTGATATTCCAGACCAGTTAATCTGTCAAGTGAAGAGATTTACCCCAAGATTACAGTGATTCAATGAACTTTTGATGCTACACTATTCTTGTCTGTAGCCCTAAGACCTTTTTCTTGATGCACTTTTTGTGCATGTGTATGTATGTTTACATGCAAATGCATATTTTTAAGTAAGGTGGCTGTCTTGAGCTCTCATGTGGGTGACTTTGGCTGTTACAAGATAGAAAGAGCATTGAAATCGATGGTCTGACAGCCCTGCAGCTTCCCTTAAGCTACGCAGGAGCTAATGTAGGCGGTTTGTGTTCTAAATGTGAATTGCATAGCATAGACAAAATCCCAGAGAGCTTAATTTTCCTTAATGTTGTTGTAAGTAAAAGCACACATCTCCATGCCAGCAGTAGGAGACAAATTAGTTCTAAGACACCTGATTCCCCGTTAAAATGGAATGAAGTTCTATGGTAATTGCAAGTTCGAGTCTGAGCCAAAAAGTTACCACCAAATCATGAGTGGATTAGTATTCTGTGGTGTGGGTCATGAACCTGGTGACTTGATCTATAGGCCAAATCCCAACAAACAAACCACAGAAGTCCAATTACACCTTAGAACTGCCTAAGCCTGTCTTACAAATTTAGTATGCATGTTTTAACCCAAGGTGAGGTGCGTTGCCTGGCAACAAAGCAAACAAACCAGCATAGATTTGGATAACATCTGTTTTCAGTTCATGAATTCTATCAGTGGGAGCATTCTGTATGTGCAATTACTTGAACCAATCACATGCAAAAGCTTTTTCAATCTGGCTCCTTGAGTGCTGTCACTAGTTATTACAGTGCGTGCTATTTAGCAAAAGTGCATTTGCAGTTTGAAGAGCATCCCAAGATATTAGTGGCATCTAATTGCATTACCTGGAGGAGACTGATGGCGCCAGATAAAACGACTGGCCCCAGTTCAGGCTGTGTTGAAGGCAAATGTTTCTTTACAGGTTATACGTCATGTTTCTGACTGGAATCTTTTGTCGACTAAGTGATTTTCTGACAGCTTTAAGCTTCCACTCGCCTCACCAAATACCCCTACTCCCCAAGCAATTGCACATCTTACCATTAATCCACTTTTATCCATGTGAAGCTAAAACAGCGACAGAATGATAATGGCAGCTAATGCAACCAAATTTTGATTGCACGAGTCAATTGTTTCTCAGTAACTTGTTCTGAATTGATTCACATATTCATGCTTGTTTACCTAGTAACAGTGTAAAATGTCCCAGTGGTGCAATCCATATTCAAGCAGAGCAGCTGTGACACTCACTGCAGCAGTCATTCAGCGTTCATTTAACTCCTGAAAAAGCCAGATTTTATTTTTCCTCCATCACTTCTGAGTAACTGATTATATCTTTACATCTCTTCAACAATCCACTACACTGCTAATATTTTCTGCATGATAGACAGAAATTTCCAAGTAGTGCCTCTTTGCTAAGGTGACAAATATCCTCCTCTAAAATATACAGTTTCTATAAGAACAAAAGGTCATCTCATGGGCAGCTCAACATCATTTTTTGAAAGCCACAGGCAAATCTTGATGACTGAGAAGACAATAAGGTGAAAACTGCCAAGTGACCCTCACAGGATATGTCTCTAGCACCTTCTGTCTTCCACGTCTAGATTTAGTATGGACTGGAGGGGTTTTTACCTCACAATCCGCACATAGTCCAGCGGGACTCTCATCTTGGGAATAGCATGCCAGTTTTATTGAGCAGGGAGTGGCAGTGGAGAGAGACGAGGGCCCTCAGAGACGCCTGGATGTTTTCCATATTAAACTGAAGAGAGGGAGGCTTAAGATCTCACTGGCGAAATGACGTTCATTTTCGATATCAAAATGTCAGTTAAAGTAGCATAATTATGGAAATTGTGACATATCTATCTGTGTTGTTGGTCTGAGATTTTATCACACTACCCACCCTCCCTCCTCTCCTCATTTCACTTCATCCCCACCTACACATTCCTCTCTTCCTCCTCTTCTACCCCCCCCCTCGCTGCCTCCCTCATGTCGGTACCCTTTTTACTAATTCCCCAACCTCTAACTCCTCCTTTTTTCTGCCTCACTTCATACAGAAAGTAAGATGTCTATGGGCATTTATAGTCACATTAATATGAGCAAAGGATGTGGGGTAATAAATCGCTTTCTTTCTCCCAATGAGCCATATGAAGTGGCGATAAAAACAACTTTTCTGTTGTTGTGCGCTTTTGCTTTGTGAAGTGAAAAAAAGCTGTGTTTGAAGTTCAGATTAGTCTTCGGGGAACCTCACCTATTGGGACTGTTAACCTTTAGCCATTCTGCTATAAAGCAAGTGAGTTCCATTAAAATACATAATGCATGAAGTGCCGAGATTGCATGCCATTGATCAGCACTTGAATAAATTGAGTTGAAATCCTATTAACATAACCAGTTACACATAAAGTGAGATGAATAAAGTGCAGTATAACACCTGCAAAATTAGCCACTTTCTGCCATGGTTTTGCAGTGGTTGTGGTGGTCAGGCTAACTGAAGGCAATTTAGAAATAAACAGTAATGAAGTATAATTCCAGCTATTTGTGTAATTAATTGCTCCCTCCTTACACCTTACTTGTCTTTCTACTGGCATTTTAGCTGCAGTTTTTTTTTACACAATAAATATTACTGTTGGTTAGAAATGTTGTGATATGCAGTACATTTTTATATCAAACAACCTGATACCCTTTGTCATCTTTAGCCTTAGACAGATTCAGCTGTAAACATTTCTTTAATCCTCTGCAAAACAAATATATATATATATATATATATATATATATTTGTATATATGTTGTTGATGTTGTTGCTGGTTGGTGGTGCAATGTGGCCTCCAAGGCAGCATCTAGTCTCATGCCGCCTGTCTGCTTCAGTGTGTGCATGTCGGTGCTAGCAAAGATGACCCTCTTCCACAGCAGCCACACTCCAATCTTTGGCATAAAGCAATGGGCATGTTTCTCTTTTTAAAGCAATTAAAAGTTGCCCTGTCAACTTGACAGGTAGCCTCCATCTCCCTATATACGTTCGTGCAACAGATATGAGTCTTGGTAGGTCTAATATGTTTACAAAACAGTTTTTTCTCTAACTCCCCCTCCTTCTTATATCAGGAGTAATTAGGGCAATTTATTCAGGTGGATACCCAGTACAACATATGTGTTCTCAGATGAGGTGCAGGGGAGGCTTTGTCACCCGACCCCGTGCAGACTGGGAGGTGACCCAAATTAAAGTGTGTTTCCTCCCTACCATCGCTCCCCCTTTCTTTTCAGATCCTGCCCAGCTACATCCCACAAACCCTCATCCCCCACCCCCCTTCCGGTGCTGTGCCAGCCTCCCCACAACAATGCCAGAGAACGCCTGCCAATGGTAGCAGCTCCTTAATGAAATAGTAATTGTGACTGTGACTTGCATGCGTCAGTTGCTTTCCTGTCCTGTTCTGTTCCACTGCACAATACAGAGAGGAGTCTACTAAGTTCCAGCTCTGTAATTGCATTAATACTCAGTGTCACACCTCTGCGCATTGTTTGTTTTCATTACAGCTTTACATTAGACATGATTGCTTTACTAAGTCTGCTGCCTTATTGTTCACGGTCTTAAGATCTTAAGAAATGTTGTGTGAAGTATGCTACATGTAAAATCACAAATAAGACTTACACCAATGAGTGAGATGCATGAAGTACATTGAATATTCTCCAAAGAAAATGCATAATGAGATTTTTGTCTGGTGGCAGTAACAGCTGTTCAGAGAGAAACAAGTGTGCAGAATATTTAAGATCAATATATCATTTATTTCACTGGGAGTCTATAATGGGCCTGCAATCGTACGCTCCATTACTGGACACAAGGGCCTAGACTGCTGACCAGTCCCATCTAATGAAAACAAATGTACTTGGCAGGCTGAAGAAAAGAAATACACTACACCACAGTTCACGTTCCAGTGTCATTTGGTATGAGCACTGAGGCCCTGGTCTATGTAGAACGGCAGCCTTAACAACTCAAGTGTATCATTATGTGTGTGGGCAGGGAGAGGGAAAGCCAAAAAGTGTCCTAATAGCAGACTTGCTAAAACCGAAAAGAGTGCAGATTGCACCCATTTCACACACATGTAAAATAAAGCACAGCACTTTTTTTTTTTTTTTTTTTTTTTTTTACAATTAACAGATGAACACAGCTGTTTGATTCTATCTTTCCCTCTATCTGTTTATCTAAATTGCAGAATTCTCTGTTTGTTACAGTATAAAAGATTGTGGATATCATGTTGAGATGTTCCAATGATAGTGTCTTTTGCAGCTCTTTCATGAGAACACAAATGAGATCAGGACTATTATTTCTAAAGTGCCCATGCTGGTCTAACATCAGTTTGGGTTTTAGATCATGCTGAAAATGGAAGGAAAACAAGGACGTATTTAGTGATCCCAGATCAGCACACCTCCTCTGAGAGGTGTTTGATGAGCGCAGCTCCAGATTAGATTAGAGGCCTCGCACTGATGAATGTAATCCATCATCTTGTAAGCAGCGGAAATTTATGACAATTTAGTTTCAGTAACTCTGTCATAAGCCCTTAGCTTTTAGTTTTTAGAGTTGCATAACTACAAACAGAATAAAGAAGTACAAATGGAGGCTTGTGGGGCGACATGTTTCATAAAACTTGGGGGATTTTGATTTGTGACCATGACAGAGATTGAAAATACATTGTCTTTCTACATTCAAAGTGCCTTTTTTCTATTTCCTGCTTTTTGTTTCTTTGTTTCACCTTTTGCCTTCCCACTGCAGGCAAAACAAAATGTGTGGCGGCTCCATTTCATCAACTACACTTGGAGATAAAACACGAATAAAACTGGATGTTTTGTGAATGTTTCACCACTTTCTTCCAGTTTGTGAGACGACAATTTCTTTGAACTTGATTTTTTTTTTTTTTCCCCCCATGGTGCAGCTTCTATGTAGCCCATGAAGTAAGTCTTCTTACTGGGCACCAAGGGAGTGAGCTGATCAGCCTCTCAACACAAATCTTTTGTTTTTGTTGTTCATGTCATATTTCTGTCAGGTGTGGCAGCTCATCAAGCTGAAATAATGAGGCCATGTTCTGTAGTCACAAAACTCTTTAGATATTGATAAACTCTTTCTTTTGTCAAATATTTGGTTGTTGTGATTATTTCACTAAAGATCCCATTACAATTTTTTTTTTACACTTTAGATGCACTATAAAGTCTAGCGTTTTAAATTACAGGGCTGTCTTTTACAGAATTTTGTGGCACTAATACAGACTCAAAATAGTGAATTAAAAAAAAATGCATGTCTATGCATGCTGTAAAGGTTGAAACCATAAATTCAGCACACCAGTTTTTAAGTGGGCGGATAAATTTAATTGAGGCAGAATCTTTTGGGTGACATGATAGAAGGATGTGGGTGGGTAGTTTTAGCTCCTAAGGAGTTTAAATGTTTATGCTTTTTTTGGTTTTATAATTCCTAATACCCATTAAGTGACATGAAATAATGTAATTTGACAGAGGAATAACAATTTAAGTATTCCAATATTTAGTCTTACTTTCCCCTGCAGTGTGATTATGGTGTTTATACTGTATGAATAACATACCATGGCGCCATGCTCTAAGAATAATCATGTTCATACTAGGGTGTTTGGATTTAGACTACACCACAGATTAATGTTAGTTAGTGTTGTCTTAAACATATCGCAGTCTTCTAAGAAAAGGCAAACCACAAATCCAATCAAGCGCTTCAAAAACTAAAGCGCAGGTTTTGGATGAACTCTTTGTATGCTGCCTGCACAGACAACAGCTTGACAGTTGGTTTCAAAGAACGTCTCAGCACCTGAAGGGAGGTGTGCACAGAAGAAGAGAGTCGCAAAAGTGGTTCAGTCATGCACGTCACATCGTTCTTGTTTTTATTAATCCCTACTGTACATCTCTGCAGCACTTAAAAAAGACTTTAGCTAGCACCCTCTAACTCACATCAAAGTCAACGCTTGTTTTGTTGTGTCATCTTTAGAAATAGACATTTGCCCAGAAACAGACAGTAACATTTTATTATGCTGGCAGGAGCTTCTATTATTCTCAGTGTAGGGTAGTACTGGTTTCATATCAGGTTACAGGTGGAGAAAAAGAGATCAGGTGAGTGAATCAGATTAACAATTATAAAATTTGATTTCCACATGATCATGCTGACCTAAAACTGTAGTGATGCAATTTGAAGTCGTCCTGGTGTCGGTTTTAGCTGTTGAGCTGTGACTATGTCGGCTCCAGTAAGACTGAATTAAAACAGTTAAACTGTGACAGCATCTGAAAGATATTGAACCAGGTTTTTCTTAATCCATTTACATTTGTTTAGTTACACTCTATATATTGTTTTGGGAGCTGTTTGAACTGTTTGCCTTTTTATTTTACAAGACATTTCAGAGGTAATGTTTTATGTAATTTACCTATATGTGTCGCTTCATGTTTCAATGAAATCATATCCCTTCTCATATCCTTTCAGTTCGGTGCACGTCACATTAAAACTTAATTATCTCACCATCCACCACTATGAGGATTGTGATGTGAGCTGAATGCAGAAAACGCACAGTAGGGGGAACTTTGCAGAGCACGACGTACTGAAATCACACTAATTTAAATAATTGACATTATACATGCTGTGTTGAATAAATAATTAAATAAATAACACCTCTGGATCATAGCTTGGGTTTCTCATTAGGAGGCAAGCTGTGCAACTCAGGAATGCTCAGGAATGAAAGTCAAGTGAAGCAATTGCAATAATTACAGCAGCAAGAAAGAATATGTGTGTGTGTGCGCGCATGTAGAAGGGGTGGGGGCTTAACGGAAGGCGATGAGGAGGGAGGCGCTGACTGTCTACAGGTGCCTCTGATTAAGGGTAATCTGGGCAGCCCTCCCCTTTCTTATCTCTGCAACGAGCCCTGCTGCCTCTCAGTGCCTTGAGCTCTGTGGCTGCCTGGCGTAATGAGCTCCACAGCCACACAGTGGATGCCCAGCAGGACGGTCCCTACAGAGCCATAATGAGCACTCCAGTGTACCAATTCGTGCTCCC
Source organism: Mastacembelus armatus (assembly GCF_900324485.2). NCBI lineage: Eukaryota > Metazoa > Chordata > Actinopteri > Synbranchiformes > Mastacembelidae > Mastacembelus > Mastacembelus armatus. The sequence continues at coordinate 11,424,319 of NC_046642.1, forward strand.
CACCAAGGGCCCCCCTAAGCCAGCCTCCCCTCAGACATGGGTGGGCAAGGCTTGTTCGCCAAACCTTTCATAGCCACCCTCCACTTCAACTCCCTTTTTTGAGTTAACAGCATCTCCCCTTTGGATTCAGTGTGATGTCCCTGTGTATGTGTGTGTTTGGTAGGAGGGATGGCCCTGAGCCCAACCTTGGCATCAATCACTTTATATTGAGAATGAGGCGAATGGCAGAGGCGGCAATAGGGACTGAGAAGCAGCAAAGATAGAGGGGAGGCACGGGATACTGGGATGGAGTGCCGGGTGAAGAGTGAGGACAGCTGAAGTAGCTGGGGATGGGAAAAAGTAAATGATGGTAGAGGGATGGAAAGGGTGAAGGAACTGACAGATGGAATGAGTGTAAGAGAAGCAACGAAAGATAAATGGTACAATGAGGGAGCTGCGCAGTTAGATGGGAGAGAGAGAGAGGGCTGGGGAAAGAGAAAGAGAAGAGTATCCGGGTATAATGAGGTCTGTGAAAGAGGTTGGGTAATGAGAGGGGGGAGAGTGTCAGAGTCCAAGGTGAGGAAAGCTAGTAGAAGATAGAGAGAGAGAGAGAGGCTCTTTTGCCAAACAGCGGTCCCTCTGTTGGTTCTGGGGTGGATCTGTGTGTTTAAGAAACTGCACTGCTGTGCTTTTGCTCTCTTAAACAAGCAGGAGGTGGGTGAGAGGATCGACGGGTCTGACCACAGAGCAGGGCTTTGAAGCTGCCTCACGCTGAGAGAAACTGTATTGGATTTAGAGAGACAGCCTTTCAAAAAGAAAAAAGGGAGAATGAACAAAAAAAAAAACAGAAAACAGAAACACTGAAAAGCAAATCAAAAGAAAAGCATACATAAGCCAGACATGCCTCACACATAAGGTTTTCCTCATCTATATTTATCACAGTTTGAAAGATTAGCATAACAATTAACATTTTCCACAACCCTGTATGCAGATAGCAAGATGGCAATCGTGAACATGGCGTAGCATTCATTAGGATTATTCACCATCATTAATTATGGTCATGAACAATTTTCATGGTTAGGAATGATTCCATCTGTTTCTCGAAATGGCTTTCTTTAGCATTAGAAGGAAAAAAAAAACATTGAGCAGCGTGCCTTCAGCCGTATGTTTGCAAATGTTTTGCATTTGCCATTGCATTTCTCAATGTGAATGCCTTGTGCGTTCAAAGGCACTCATCACCTTTCATCTATACTGCATTTATTCTACACTAGCACTGCAGCAGCTGTTGCAGTCATATATTTATATCTATATCTATCTCGGTGGTATAACTTGGTATTTTAAAATGAAAACTTTATGCTTTTTCGATGGCAAGTAGTCAGATCAGTAGTTGCACCTACTGGCATTTGAAAGGAATACATTTTCATTTTTAGAAGAAATACATTTTGGGCATAAAATAAGATTATATAAGGATTATATACTGATACACAATAGATACAGTAAAATTGGAAACTTTTTGCACTACAATAGCTACATCTGTTTCAGACAGGATTAGCATGGTGGGTATGATTGGGCACTGTGTCTTATTTTAATTGCCCTGTATTTTAAATAACTTCCCATTGCTCTTCTTCTTCTTCTTGAATAGAACCTCTGCAGGGCCAAAAACTGTCTTTTCAGAAAATGGTTCCATCTGGAAATAAGGATTACATTATTATTATTATTATTATCTTGTGAGGGATTAAGGATTTGTCTCAACCAGTGAGTGTTGCCCTGCAAAATTCAAGTAAATTGCAACACAGTGTCACAAAGTCTATTGTTCAGAGGCTGAAAATATATATAGGAAATGAACATTAAATAGTCAGAAGGAGAGTTTCATATCCTCTGAACAAGGGCAATGTGCTTTTTTAAATGACAGCTTGTCAAAGAATTGAGGTTTAAAAAACCTGAGTGTTAAAATCACTCTTGACAGCAGATTTTTGCTAGAGTTCCAGTAAAAGTAAGACAATACTGAAATTTTAAAATTGCATTTGAGTTTTTTTTTTTTAATATATTGGTGTCACGTATGATTCTGTCATAGATGACACAGATGAATAACTTAAGGAAGCTGCAAGCTGGTTACCAAAAAGCTTCTTGACATTTTCTGTCCATATTATTATATGTTACATCAGTATCCATTATCCTTTTGTTAGGAAGGTCACAAGATATCGAACACTGCCCCTGTATATCACAGAATAGTAACACAATGTGGATTTAGGATGAAGAACAATGTTCAGTTTGTGTTTTTATTTTGTATTGATGACTTTATACTTCTGAAATTGGCATCATTGCTTGTTTTCACATGTCACTAGGCTTCAGGGCAGTATAAACAGAGAGGACACCATAACAAAGCACTGCCCACAGCCACAATTGACCTTTGGGGTTCTGATCCCTTAATGTGTTTCTGTGTTGGTGCTGATAAAGCCTTCCTTCGCCTCTGTCCAAATCTATAAAGCTTTTCCCAAAGATGCTGGTAATACGGAGTGAGAGACACAAATATACTCCCAATTCCATGGTCATAACCTCTGCCTCTGCCATCTTTAATAGGTGTTGAGAAGGCCTTGTATGTGCCTCTGTTTTGATAGCCTGCTGATGGTTTGGCATGTCATTCAGAGAAAATGGTTTGTGTTGGGGTGTGGGGTGGGGGGCAGGGTGAAAGGCCACTATTTTTAGTGAGGTCCATTCAGAAGGTCTATTCTGTAGACAGAGAACATTTATATTTAATACCAATCTCTGATAAATTTGTAACACCATATATTTACATTTCTGTCCATTTAAAGCATATAAAAGCAGATTTGCTGTTCCATTTGTGATCATAACACCCCAGCTATGTTTACAACAGATGCAGGGACTGACTAGGCACCCTGAAGAGCTACTGGTGCAAGATTGATCCCTATGTAACGCAAGTTATTGACCACGTCTGACGGACGGTATTTCATTCTAAATGGCCGCTGCACCGTTTGCTTTTTTACATAAACATATTTGCAATACATGTTAGAGCATGTGTGTGTACTCTTCTGTGCATTCTAAGCAGCATGCTAAAGCCTTTACGCAGGAAACTTGACCTTTTAGAGAAAGCCTATATGCCGTACATTATCGAACTCTAAAAACATCTGGCTGGTTCCGATTGCAAGGGGAATGTTTGGTGGTCCGGATCATGTTCTCGATTTACAGACATGACATGACATGACATCTCGCTTGCCTCTTGACAAAATGGCTGAATGGAAACTAACTTTGTCCTTGAAAGGATATTCAAACAAACAAACCAAAAAACAATATATAAATAAGTAATAACAACCATTAAGCAAACAAACTGGAGAGAATCACATAGTGAACAACAATGGTTTTATAGATTTTTCTCAAGGATAACACATTCTAGAACTAAAAGCTTGGATGTGTTTTGTTGGTTAGACTGCTGCTGTTCTGACAGTTTTACAGTAAGGATTACTTTCACTAGGGACGGTCTGTGGTTATGTGTTGGCAACAAAAGCACTTTGGTTAAGATGAAGCAAATGGGTAAATGTAAATAAACATGTTGTGCCTTTTGCTGTTACTAAACCAGATGTTGTTTTTCGATCAGGCTTTTGATTCTTGATCTAACCCTAACCTGACCCTTTACCAAGTGTGATAAATGTCCATTATGAATATTCAGGCAGAAAATAAATATTAGTTTAGATAATTTGATTGTTTTTTAAAGTAAACACTAGTTAGGTAAAGCACTTTGACTTACATTAAAATATAAGATATAAAGTCATACTTTCTGAAATAACCATCAGTCTAAAAAGATAACTTGTTGTAAATGTTGCTTAATTGCATTCTTTATTCAGTAAGAGCACTGGGGATTCATAATATTAGTTACCTCCTGTTTTACTTTTTATATTGGGCTTCAGCAGCCTGCTGCTGCTTGGCGAGAAAAACTCTCCACTGAGGTTTAACGCAACCAATGAGATTATTTCTGCTTGCACAGCAGCTCTGTCTCGGAAAAATGTTTGTATAGCTAAAACCCCAATCTGCCTACATGTCCTGGTTCATGTGTGGCCATAACTCCCTAGACTGGGGCTTTGGTCGAGGCTTCTCTGCCTTCTAGTAGTGTGGAACACATGCCTGGCACAATCAGTGCTATGGGGGGATTGGCACACAGCTGGTTTGATTGGGTTTTGGCCTTAGCTGCCGATGTCTCTGCCATCAGAGCTCAAGGAGCAGTCCATGTTAACTGTGCTCATACAATGGAAAATAGAGCCTTCCAGATTCATTCCCAATCAAATACTGAATCAGGCTCAGACAGATCAAAGGCTGGTGTTGCTTTGTGAGCTGGGTGTCAATGTCTAATAAGAAAGCTTGGGCTATGCATTCAACAATCTACTTCAAGTCTCAGGTCACTGATAAATAAAGGGGTCTGTTTTTAGATAACTGATTCTGGGGTGCAGAATGGTGGGTCTTAGAGTATGCTCTAAAGAAAAATACATCCACTCCTGTGGAAATGCATTAGCCACGCATAGTGTAATCCTAACCAAAGTTGCAAAAGGCGGCAACATAAAAACACGGGGGCCCGAAAGGTTGATATGAAGCACCTTTGCTGAGAGTAGGGTGAACCGCTCATCAGAACAGTGCAGCTTCTCTACAATTAACAAACAGGAGATAATCAGCATACATTTGCTAGATTTACTTCCAAATAGTGCAATGCTCTTTTGTTCCTCAAATATCCTGTTTTGTACCATCCAGCCCCAATTAAAAGCTACTGAGATATTTATCATTCTGGCTGTTTTGTCAAAAAGGCAGTAAAATGAAGAGTCATCAAACATATTTGCTGATGTGCAGCATATGGTTTGGGTAAATTAACTCGATAAGACGGTATTTGTTTTCATTTATCAAAGTAAAGTTTTGTCTGGCCATGAGAGGCAGTCAATAACAATGTGCAGCTAATGTAATTTTGAATACACTTAATGCTCTGCTCACCCAACTAGAGAGTGAACCGCAGTAGTAAATTGGTTGACTGTTGCTGATAAGCTTAACAGCAAAGCGGCATCCAAGCATTAGAATGAGGACATTAATGGTTCTCTAAAACAGGAATAATAAAGTGACGATGACAGTGTTGCGTTGCCTCCTGCACTTCAGAGGAACATCTGCCAGTGGAAAAAAATAGCAACCAGACTGACTTCTAAAGGATATCACAAAAGTAGTACTGTAGGTTTCCAGAACTTAGTGAATAATATAATTGCAAAGCAAAAAATAATATTAAAAAAAAAAAAAAAACGAAAGAAAAAAGCTTAGCCTCATTTTAGGATAATTGTGTTTTTTTATTTAAAAAAAAAAAAGCAGCTTCAGACACTCATATGTGAGCACACACAGATAGTCATGTACAAAGACTCATATGCATGCATAAACACACACAGACCCCTCTTAATCTTTCTGACACACACACGTGCATACTCATGCGCACGGGCACACAAAATACACAAACAAGCACAAACGCAGTGCAAAAACACAAAGCAAATGTCCTCACAAAGTAGATCAGCTCCAGTCTGTGTCGAATTGAAAGCATCTGCGAAGCCAGTTCCTTTCAACCGTGGAGGCGTGCTTCAGCCGGCAGAAGCGCCTGCTTGGTGTCCCGGAGTGGCTCGCGTAACACTTGGCCTGCTCCCTAGCCACTGCCTGGATCAGAGAGGCCCACTGCTATCATCCAGGCGCTGGCAGCAGTGAGGCTAGGCTTAGAATGACAAATTGGTTAGAGGGAGAGAGTGACGAGAACAGGCCAAGAAATATACTTTGAAGAGAGAAATGCATTCCGGGTTGTGACAAGCACACCACATTATATGGTCAAGTGTACAAGTCTGACTCCCGCCATGTGGATTGATCCGGATCCCAAAGACACTTAAATGAGGCGAGGCTCTCTCATCAAGACAATGCCAAACTATTTATCTTAGAAAGTCACCCAAAATATTACTGGATTAGAGAGCTTTTCAGCATACAGTCTCTCGTCCCGTGGCCTCAATTTGTATCAGACTGCCCCTCGCCTCCAAACTATTTGAGCGACATTGATTTTTGCAGTGTTTGCCTATTAGCCAATTTTTTAAATACTGTCAGTGTTTAAAATAATATTAAATATTCATTCATGCCATTTTTATTCCAGCGCTTATATGATGTTCATTGATGAATTATTGATTCTGAATTTCTGTCCCACCATCTGTGATTACAACCAGAAAATAATGCTGTTTACACTTTGTCTGACTACTCAAATGAAATATAGCAGGAACGCATTACTATGTTTAAGGAATGTTCAAGTTATTTTAGTTGGCACTGAGGTGGAGTTTGAATTTCAGTTAGTGTGTATATTAAGTGTGTATGTACAAGGTATCACCTGTTGTCAAATATGAAATTAAAGGGAAAAAAAAAACCCTTTATCACCTACTCCAGTTGACAACATAGGGTCAGAACAGAAAACCTTGTAACTAAAAACCTGTTGCAGGTATAGAATTGATGCAAAAAGCTTTTCTAAGGCACTGAATACGCCATGCATTACTTGTGGCACACAGTTGCTCAATTTGAAACAGCATTGGTGCTGTTCTTCTGTTTCTTTTCTGCAGGTATCAGATTTCTGAAAAGTCATAGCAGTTGTATAGGCAATAAAAACAATATTAAGCTTCTGCAACATTTTCTAGATTATTATAAACCCACACACTATGAAATCCTGTTCTAGTTAATCCACAGCAAAATTGCACTTGTCGAAACAAACTACGGTATGAGAGACTATTCAAAATCACAAGGACAAGAAAAAAACTGAAACACTAAACCTCAAATGAGGAATGGTTTGGTGCTGGAGGTGAACTAGCTTCCAGACTACTTGAGAAAGAAAATTTGTGAGTCATTTTGCATGACTCATACAGTAATGTATAAAAAAAACAAAATGACCTCTACAGTTTAAACTTGATTTGAGTGTATAAACATAAATGAACTCCAACCATTAACCAAAATAGTGCATTATTACATTTTTCAGTCATGTTCACTTAGTAGACTGATTTATCCGTATTCGGTCGTGCTGTATTAAGAGTGAGTTTGTTCTAAACACAGCAGCTTTGTAGGTTGTAATTACAATGTTTTTCTTCAGGCTTGTTGGCACCTTGGTCAAAAGCAGGCTCCTGTGTGCCTCTAGGACTCCTTCTCATGTAAATTAGGACCTTATTCCTTGCCAAAGCAATCATGACATTGCAGTGGTGCAATGCTAGGTCTTCAAATAAGCCATGTCAGAAGCAAACATGCAAGACCCCTGATGTAACCCTTTTGAATTCCCTCTCTCAGCAAACTGGAGAGCCGTACCAGTTGGCATCTCTAGAAGTTGTATTTTACTTTTGTTGTCAAATTGCTTTGCAAATGAGGCCCACCCTGGCACAATTTCAAAGGGCTTGTGCTATATGTGCAGCTTCCTTCAGGCATTAGTTTTTGAACCTTGATCATTCTGTGTGCATATGCACAGTGCTGCACTAAGCTTACATGGAAGAATAGATAAACATGCCAAGCTGGGAAGAAGACGGAAGGCAGAATGTTTACGTCTTGTCAGGCTGTCTGTATGTTGTTTGTGTGTTCGTCAGCTTGAGTGACATGGTCTATCTAATAACATGGCAGACAGACAGTATGAAAGCCTTGTAGGTTTTTACCCATTAAAATAATATTCAATCATTTTTTGATGGGCTTTTTTTGCCTGAAACCACGCCTTATAATGATTCAAGGTTTGAGTGCCATTCCCATTGAAATGTTATGTTGCTTGAAGCTACATCAAAACAATTGTTTTGATATGTCCCATTTTTGTTTTGGCAATGACATTAATTGGGAGTGATCGCACAATGACGATAAAGAACATTTTCTGAGTTTTTTTTTTTTTTTTTTTTGACTAAATTTGAGCCATAGATCCACTGGCTCACAATTATAGGGTTTTAGTCTGGGCATCATGGAAAAAGGCATTGCTTTGCAATACAAGTGTTGCGCATATTGTGTCTCCCTTTGATTGCATGTCCAAGTCAGCCACTAAATAATAACACTGCAAAATAGCCCAAGGCTCAGAAATTGCTAATGAACAGCAGTGGGGTGCAGCTGGGGGTCTAGGGAGAGGTTGAGGCATCTGAAACATTACTTCCTGTTTCAAAGCAAATAATCCATGGTCTTTTTCTTTATACTCAAAACATCTGTGCCATTGTCTCAAAAACAGGAAGACACTGCATGTATGAGTGGCTTGGTGTGTACTGGGAAAGGCTATACATGACTCTGAAATGAAGTTGGGCTCAGATAAATACTTGTTCTTGCACGTCATGATAGCATCAATCAGACTTCAACACAAGCCGGTGTAGCACGCGTGCTTGTGTGGATTACCTCTGATAAGCAGTGTGAGCATGATCTCCTTCATCACAATATTACAAATATATGTGTTTTATGCTTGTTACACTCTCTTCTTTCACTGCCTGTCAAGAGCTCTTCTCACATTGCAGAGAACCATCAAGCAAGGGGAAATCCATGGAGAGGGGATAGAGACAGAAGGCAAGAAAAAGAGAATATATTTGGTGCTATGAGCTGCAGATCAAAAACATTGCAGTCACATGATCAAAGGCATTTGATAATCCTCGAACTACAGTGCTCCTTTAATCCTAGGGAGAGAACTATATTTTATGGTGGTGGTGGTGGGGGGGGCTGACAATGTCAGCAAATAGAGCTAGAAAATTAGTAACTAGCTGCTGGAAATACAGTTTACTAAATGAGCATGACACTTTTGAGGGAGGCAGAGAAGACAAAAGTATAAAGCCTCCTTGTGTGTGTGGAGAACGGAGGCTGAGCGGATGGGGTTAGAAACACAAATGTGCCACAAGTCCCTGTCCACTCAGCACTGAATAGTGTGCTTGTTTTTTTTCATGGGGCTTGTTGGGGAAGTTGGCTTGTTGAATGTGACCAGACTGCTATATACTACATCTGGCACATAGAAAAAGAGTGCAAGTTATGCTAGATTTGGGTTAATATTTATTTCAAGCAAGATGTCTCGAGTTGCTCCTGATTAGTTCTACATTATACTCAAAATATATTACTTATAATTAAGACTTGGATAATCTGTAGGTTTATAATGGTTCTTGAGTCAGGCACAGCAGAAATGATTCTTGCTAAATCAGCATGTCGCCAAGAAATGAGACAAAGAAACATCATGTTTCAGTTATCTCTCCATTTTCTCGGAAAATAAAATTTGTTATATAGCATACCATTATGCTCTCTGGGCCTCATCAAATTACAATAACCACCCCAAGTACGATGAAAAGACAAAAACATCAATATGTGGTGTAATTCAAGGCCCTCTGTTGCAAGCCTTTGTCAATAGTGTTTCCCTATCAGATGCAAAATGTCCCAGACCAAAGGCGATTTGAAAAATGACAGTTGTTTTTCCCGTCCATGTATTTCTATGTACAGTTTCTCTACTGCTTAAACGATCATTACTGTATTTGTGTCTCCTGTAAAAGCAAAATAGAGTTATTGCTGTTGAAGCTGCATCGTTCCTCCACTGATGAAAAATGAATGATTAATAATTAACCTTCTATATTTGAGTTACACTGGAGCTCTGTGACGAAGGGACAAGGCGTAAATGAAATGTGATGTTTTGTTCTGCTAAAAATGAGATTGTGATGAAAAAAAAACTGCAAAAAAATAAAACAACAGTAATTATAGCCTAGGGAAATCTTGCAATGTGTTTGTGTGTCCAAGAAAAAGAAAAGGATTTAGATTATCTATGGTTAGTATCAAGCTTGAACAGGCCCCTGTATTTATGTGAACTTAAGAACTGAATCCATGCAGGGTTTTTAGAAGCATATCATGTTTATATGAGAAAATATTGCCTTTTTCACATTGTTTGTTCTTTCAAATTAAAGTGGATGTCGCACACTCAGTTGTTTGCTTGTAATTTTGAACCAACTTTAAATAAATCTCCTAAGAAAACATTACATTTTCTGCTCAGTAATTTTAGCATATTTTGCACAGATGATTTTGACCTTTCGCTTTTTTCTATTAGCTCCTCAAGTGCTTCATGAGTGACTGAAAGTCGTAAAGTCAATTTCAGTTTGCACTGAGTTTTGTAAAAGCTGTGGTTCATGTTATAATTTATTGGATTGCCCTTAGTTGTTCATCCATCTCCATTTAAATAAACAACATATAATACATAAGGCACAATTTTTGAGGCATTGTTTGGCATCAAGGTCATGCTGCTTTCCCCACTGGAGCCCAAGCCATCTACATGTATGCGTGTACTCTATGTGTGCCCAGGCACAAAACACACACACGCACACACACACACACACACACACACTGAAGAAAATCCCATTTCCTGCTCATATCCCCAAAGAAAATAGCTCATGTTTATTTGTCACATCAATTAAGATATCATGGTTATATAGCCTACTCAATCTTCAGGGAAAATTTTGTCTACTAATTCCATCGTCCCAACAAGGCCCATTTATTCATTTATATTTCATGATGTGGTGTTTATGCTGCAGTGAAAGCTGGCTGTTTCTTTCTCTCTCAGTTGCCTTGGCCAGTGAGGTGTTCTCCTTTTGCATTGCAATGAAATATAGATGTTAAGAGTCTTGAGAGTTGAGTGTCTCATCTGTCTTGGTGATACCATAAGGCATCCATTAATAGTGTCAGGGACCATAAGACATACCACAGACACATAATTGGATATGAGGACATAACTGAAAGCACCTGCTTGGAGATCAACAGGACCTTCCCAGGAGATAGACCCTTGGTGGTTTCCTAAAGAAGTTTGCAGATCTCGTCCCCTTCCCTGCTGGGGTTTCCTTCACTCATTGCTCTTTTTATTTCTCACTGAGGTCAGCCCAAGATGGCTTCTTGTTTTCTTTTTTTTATGATGGCATTGTGAGTATGCAAATACTTTGGATCTTTGCATAATCACAAACAGCAGGACCATCTGTTGTTGGCTTGTTGACTTACCTTGTGTCTGCTTTTTAATGGTGTTTTCTTGTATCTGAGTGATGTATCAGTGTATTAACAATGTGATAATCATTTAACCTCAAAAAATGCATTCAGGCGTGTATGCAAAAATCTGAACATATGTTCAGTGAAATCTTCTGACAAAGAAGGATTTATAATCTTTGTGGAGGGATAGAAAGAAGGGGAAAATGGAAAACAAACAAAATACATCACTATACCCACTTTCATGATGTACGACATGATGATGATATTGTCAAGATAAAGATTTAAAGTATGACAGTCAACAAAAGCTGTGTTCTTGGATTAGTGAGTGGCAAAGATGTGCTTGTTCAGTCGCCTAACCCTTCTAAAATATATTGCAAAAATGCTAATGGAAAAGACCAGGAAATAAGCTGCAACTTCTGTTACTATAGATTTGCTGGGAGATGCCCTACACTGAAAACATGTCTCTGATAATGTGTTTTTCTTGTAGAACCCAAGCCAGACACCGGAGAAGTCTTTTAACTCACCACCTCCCACTTGTCCTCATAAGGTAAGCCCCCAGCTTACAACATGATGTGAAATAGCTGCAGATATTTTAAGAATCTAATGTACTTTTAGGTTTTGTTTGTGTGTCTAGTTACATCTCATATTTGTAAATTGGCTCCATATCACGTCAAGACCCATTTCATCTTGTCACATATCGGATGTATCACTCACCATATGCCCTTCACAAGATTCTTTGCCAAAGGATGTGCAAATTAATTTATTAGTGATTTTAAAAAGAAATGTTTTCATTTCAAAATCAACTGTTTCTTGAAAGCATCTATTTTCTGTTCCTGCTATTTCTTTCTGTCTGCATCCTGTTATGACTGAGAATTTATTTGACATGAGGTGAGAAGAGCAGATTTATTCAATGCTAATTAGTCCTGTAAATGCACAGTTAAAATCATCACTTCACTCTGAAGGTCTCAAGTCATCACCACACACTGTTTGAAGTAACTTTCCCCTTCAACTCTTACTCCTGGTGCATGCCTCTTGCAAATGTGATAATGCGTTATGTAGTGAAATTCACACAATTTCAGTTCACTTAGCACCAAATGTGTCAAAAATGCCTGTGTCCTTTTCTGGATGAATGGTGGAGAGTGGCCTATTGCAAAAGTGGACCTTGGTAAAAGGAGCCCAATGGAGGGAAGCTGTCTGACAGCCTGTCATCAACTGTCCAAACCCCAAACCCATTTGATATCACTAATGCACAGCTAGCTGTCTAAAATGACTTTGGTGGCTTTGAGTGAGGCAGGACAGTAAATAATAATAAAATATGATAATCACCACCCTCGTGATTGCCATTGGGAACTCACGAGGAAGACGATCAGTTTTTGTTTGGAAGCCTGTCAATACAAAATAATATTATGTCCTTTCAATTTAAAAATTCCACATATAAGATTTTCCTATTTACTGTAGGTCTTGCTGAGAAATTACAGTCGGGCATACTGTATTCTAATATAGGATACGTTCTTGCAGAAGTTTTTATAGAAGATCATCTCTGTTTCTTTAGCTCTACAGAACATATCTATCTATGTCCTGTCATTTTTGGTCATAACTCATTTTCATTTTGTCTGACTTGCTGTCTCTCTCTCCATTTTTACATAGCTGATCTGGTCTGATGTAATAGGGGAACACCATGGGTTTGCGGATAGTGTTATTCACGTTTTAGCTGTTAGCAGCGGAACATAATCTCCCTCTAGTCAGCTCACATTAGTCTCCATGATCTGCACCAACCCAATATGTGCAGCGAATGCAATGGGCCAGCTGGGGTAATTTAGTATGTCAGTCAGCTCAGAAGGCTGGTAAAATCAGTAAATGGCTGGATATGATTTATATGAAAAGAATATTCTGATTATAATGGCTCTCAGAATAGAATATCCTGTATCTTTTTACACTTCTCTTCATCTGCATTGTGTGTATCCCCCCGATAGATAGTGAAATGAACAGAGGGCTTTTAAACTGACTGCTCTGTGATTATATTAAGAGTGTGAGAGCGAGGAAAAAGAGGGGAGGGAGGAGATCGGGTGCCCGAGCACTAAGTATATATAATTGCTTCTTGACACATTGGCCAAATTCTGCAGTGCCAGGATCTGAGCGAAGATGATTAACGGCTGTCCAAGTGGGTGGGCTCCGGGGGTCAGTCAGGGCCTTTGGTTTCCATAGCGATCCTAGTCTAAAGGCCATATATTGCATACTGAAAATCCCAGAGGTCCACACATTGTTAAACTACAATTATAACTCACATCAAGAGCATTGTCTGTTCATCTTATTCATCCACCGAGCAGCTTGCTGCTTTTCCTCTTCTCTTTTCCTTTATTTTCTTAAATAGTCTCCTCAAGCTGGTGAGTGAAAATCTTGCATTCTGTGAATAATTGATGAGTGGGCTCACCTCAGAGCATCATTACAGTATGGCAGTCGGGGTAGGAGGTGAAGGTAAGATTATATTTCTGACACTAGGCTTCAGGCAGTAGAAAATTGTGTCAGTTTTTCACAAGGTTTTTTTTCTGAATCTACAGTATGAATAACAATTTCTCATTACAGCACCAAAGAATAGGAATACAGTGTGAGCCACAATGTGAGCATACAGTACATGTGTGTTCCTCTACATAAATGGCAGTAACAAACTTATAACACAGGTGGTTACTCTGGCTGCCAAAATATAAAATAGTGCAGAGTTGGTTATGAGTTTTGTGCTATTGCATTCTGGCTGATATGATTGTTTCTGTATGTGTGTAAAAACGTGCACAAACATGCATAAGTGCATGCGTGTGTCTATGTGAACAGTGCAATCTAGTTAGGTGACAGATGGAGAGGGCAAGGGATGGGGGTGGGGATCAAGCACCTCTGACAGTATGGGGCCTGCACTGCACCCTGTTCCTGCCAGTTCTGAAATTGCTAAGGTAAACTAAAACCGTGCAACTCCAGGATACCATTTCACTGTTTTATTTTCCAAACAAGATGAGACCCTCTCTTGTGAAATGTCATCTAACAATGTAACGGATGAGTCATGAAAATGCTAGACAGACACCTTGTTTCTTGAAGTACTCTCCATTTTGTGAAGTTCAACTAGGATGAAAATGTAAACACACTGATTGCCTCAGATAAAATGCTAAAGAGATCCTGTGTGCAGGAGGATTTTTAAGCCAAAAAAGAATAAGCACATCTTAACAATGATTCATTCCATAAAATAAAAGAAAATCTCCCTGGCATCCAAACAAGAGGCTAGTCATGCACCAATTAAGCTTAGTTAAAGGCATCAAGATGAGCACCGGGTGTATACTCTGCCAACTTTTTGTACATGTAACCTCCCCATGCTTTGCACATGCGAGTACGTAGATACGCACTTTCACTCACTCGACCCCTCTCTCTCTCATGCACACACACACAATTCATTTGAGGTAAATATGATCTCAGAAGACAAGCAGAAACAACCCATGGCTCTATCAGGGTGCCTGGGGTTACATTGGTGGCCATCGTCAGACAAATAATGCTTTGTGACTGAAAAAAAAAGACAATCCAAAAGGTCATTTGTGACCTCTGGGACCAGTGCTGTGCAGCATCTGTCACTAGCAAGCACCACATGTCTGTGTCAAATGGCAAAAGGTATGCGGTGTATCCAGCCTGCCATTGAATAAAAGCAGCAGACCTATATATACATAGCATCACTGGCACAGTTGCATTAGCAGGGGTCTGCTGTCTCCTGACTTATCTGCAGAATGTCCAACATAGCATACTGCAGACCTGACTGGATGGCTAACTTGAAGGGCTAGTCACAGCATGGCTAACATTATGTAAGCATATACACCATTTTAAGACCACACATAGAAGGCTGTATGAATAAATATACTGAGGTCAAATTTAGATTTGACAGGATAAATATCCACAATATTTGTCATTATTAAAGTATGCATATGCATAACCACTTCACAAGTTGTTTTTAATGATATATTTAAACTTCAAATGTATTCCTAATAACAAGGTTGGCATTCCATTCTATATTTATAAGTATTCGCTAGATCCTTCATTCATTGTGCACCGTCATGCTAAAGTAATCCTAAGGGGAAACACTAATAATGGCAAGCCCCCATGTTTGATGTTATCTCCTTGTCACACAATTTCTACCAGGGTTAATGGCATCAAAAATTTAGGGGAATAAATAATCCATGCTTTCCTGTCATCTGACTTCCCATATTTATCTGCATCAGACCACACTCCATGTGGAACAAATCAATAATATTCAATTTCTAACCAAATTCCTCTTTTTGGATGGCGAAATCCAATCTCTATGGAGATACTAACAAATTGGATATCCTGACAGCTGTATTAGTGAAAAGAAACAGAAACACAGAGATTACACAGAATGTTCTGTATGCATATTGTGTGTAGAAATTGCATATCTCACAAAATTACATTCTGAATTCTCTCAAAATGCAAATGACTGGGAGTTCTATAGTATATTTCTCATGTTTCCTGCACTGTATTCTTTCTCTAGCTGGCTGTCCTTTCCTCTCAATTGCCACAGCATATCTCCTCCCTACATCCAGCTAAACCAATCAGGGATTTGAAGGCCTCACTTCCAATCAATTACCACCCAAATCAGTGCAGAGGCCTTTGATATAGAATCATTTGTCAAATCAGTGCAGATGGCTGGGGGCAGGTACCCTTGTGCCATAGGCCATATCCATGTGGAAATCTCTACTCAGGGTGGGCTCTCCTGGCACTTCCCAACCTATTAATGGGAAGTCATTGTGTGCTCCAGGACTGCAGTCCAGCTGCCTGGTTCTCTAGATTGCTCATGTATAAGCATCTTAGCCTGACCGGTGGATAATACCAAGTCCCAGAGTCTACCTTAATGATGTGGACTATTTTTAAGGCTGGCAAAATGTGACTTTCACAGATCCTGCTTTCAGTATTCATATGGATTTCACAAAAGCTGTAGGAAGTTTCATGAGTGGTCATACTGCAAGTGTTCACGTGTGCCCCTTCACCATGTTTTCATTTGCCAGTACTGAATAGAAAACATCCTATTAAAATTATATGTGAAGAACAATGATCAGAATTAGGAAGACACACTGAAATGTAAAGCACAACCAAGATTCTGACAGTAAACCCAGAGGTCGAAAGTAAACAATGTGGTTATTGTGTGTGAATTAAATGATTAAAATTTTAATTGATGAAATGCCACTGCAGAGGCCTGAATAAACGGGCATTTATTAAAATAAAATCACCATATCAAGCAAGAGGATGTTAAATAAAAAGTAGAATGGGAAGGATGTTAGCGAGAGCAGAGCAAAACTGAAATAAATGTAAACAGCAGTGTCACCTTGCAGTGTGTCATGAGAAAAAAAAAAACAACAACATGCAAAGCAACTTCATAAACCCACAACAACATTTTCTCCTTGCACAAACATATATTTAGGTAACTTGTGTTGGTATTTGTGTTAAAATCAGGCCCTACACTTATTTTATTGATGCTGTATATAAGAAATAAAGGTGCTTTGTGATCTTTGCATGGATTAGTTACAGGTGTTGATATGTATACTACTCAGTAAACATCAATAACTCCTCTTCCCTGCAGCTCACTTTTTTTCACAGCCGACAAACAATTCTGAGAAGTCACAAAGTGCATCACAAGTGGAGAAAGTTTCCAAAAACAGACTACACCGCCGTAAATAGCACCATTAACATGTGATTGGTTCATTCATTAAACAAGCTCGGGAGAAAAACAATTTGCCACCGTTGATATAGTGCTGATTAGTAGGGAGACTGTCGTATAAGACCTAAAATCAGGCTATATTGTTGGAATTTTTATCAAATATCACAAGCAAAAAGAAAATACATTTGTGGCTTTTACTACTATCCATTTGAGTGAGTGAAGTAACGCTTCCATCTTCTTTATGGACTCTGTACACAATTACAGACACAAGATATGTGTCTTAGAATGTAATTAATTAAAGGCTGTATTGTTGGTTTTTTGAATTCCTTTTTTGACGTAAAATACAGTTAGTCCCATTCCTCACACAGACTGATAGTGTGGCAGCTGCCTATATTCAATGAATCAACTCACCATTCAGGTAGTTTTTTTAGGTCAAGGTCTGTTCAGCAATACTTTTGCTTTTGCTCTCTGTTGATTCTCTGGCTTTAATACAATACTTCTAAGACATGCCTCTGAAAAATCATCTTTGATTTGTTGTCAACATTTAGAAGACTGTGTCACCTACAGTATCACCCACAACCAGGTGCATGGTTTCGTGTGTGACATCTGGAGGTTTGTCCTTCCTATCTGGGCTGCACTATTCTTTGATAAATACTGGATCATTATTATTATTGTTGTTATTATTTAATAAGCCTCTGAATGAAGTTGAAAAGTGATTTCTATCAACAGAATGATGGCTTATTAGAAGTGATACAAAAGTTTTGACAGCTTGTCTTCAAAGTTCATGTAAGGGGTTATATTTGAGTTACAAATTGAATATTCAAAGAGCAGGATTGAAACCCAATCATGCTTATGTATAGTTTTTCGGTGCATGTATGAAAAAATCTTTATATATTTATTAACAATCTGACAATCTATTAGTTGTTTTCACAGACCATCAGATTAGTTTTTAGGAGTGTAGTGACTTACACTATGGTAATGGTAGTGTATGATGGTGGCAGCTAAGGTTCTTAGAGTAAACAGCACTCTGTCTCTTTCAAAATAATAAATTGTGGATAATATTAAAATATGAATCATCCAGTATATTGTCGTGAGCAGTATCTCAAACAAACATAATGTGCGTGTCCATGGTAAGGGATTACTTTGATAGCTGTGGAAAAGAAGAAGAGATCTGTCGCCCTGCATCTTCCATTAAAAAGTTCAGTTTCAGGTCGGCCATCACTGGAAATAATGAGTACTCCAAATATTGCATTTCTCTATTAATGTAATAAATGAAGCTGTTGCATTGGCAAATTAAAAAGCAGTATCGATCTGTGATGTAAAGTTAAGACAATTAAATGTTAACTGAGAATAGTGAGTTGTTTAATTTAGGTACAAATTACTTCTAATTAGAAAAACTTATGTTGAGATTGAGTGTCTGCTCCAAGACTCATAAAAGTTAGGAGGCTTTGCTATTACTTCACAGTACTATATTTAGAGGTCTCCGTGTTACATTTCAACCCATAAACTTGGATATTTTAGCTGACAAATAAAAAGAAAACATGAAACTCCTCATGAAATATTAACAATGCAACCAAATTGTTTTTCAGTGTCACTGGCCATACTTTCCCAGCCAGGTTGTTGTCATGTAATTGTTTGCCATTAGAAGAAAACTGTGTAGTTAGATTTCCATGTTTAATGACTTAAACAAAGCCTTTGAGGCTTCATTAGTTTGCACAGTGGTGCAGACAGAGCTAGATTGTCTAAGAAATAGATCTCAAAAGTTAAAGAAAATTAAACTTGTGTCCTCAGGTGATCTGGTCTGTCAAAACCAGAATGAAATAATACATAACTAAATATATAAATATATAAATAAAAAAAACTTAAAAATGTAAAACATTTCATTTATAAATGAAGCATTAATCATAAAATGCTCAAGATTCACAGTTATGGTCTAAGTTATAATAGAGCTTCTTTTAATGATTTTATTCATGAGCAAGGTATTATTCAGTACCTTCATGTTTCAATGATGTACCCTGGTCTCTTATTGTTTCCTCCCAACCATATTAAATCAGTGCAGTGCTGAGGGATGTCATGGCTACCAGCCCTCACTTCTTTGTGCAAGAATAAGACACATTCTCTGTAGTTTTTGATACAGTTTCTTTTACAATCTGTCTCTGGCAGACAGAACATAGATTGCTCAAATTAGAGATGAAAAATAAATCTTGACAAAACTCCCAACGAGCCAATGACCGCAAGCATAACAACTCAAACGACATCAGCGGCCGGTTGATATCTACAAACACGTTGTAGTCAAAGCCATATTTTAGCAGCAATCAACATAGTCATCAGCAAGCTGCATTTGCAGATAGCCTAGTGGGTGTGTCATCTGTGCTCCCATTTCACAATTTGTAGTCATCATACAAGCAACACTTTCACTGTTGGAGCTAATGAAGCTGTGTTTCTAATTCATGTTAATATGACAAGTGTTTACCGAGGTGCTGTTCTTTCTCGTTTTGTGAACTGAAGAGTTTATTTAGGTTTTAAACCTCATGCATGACCACGTATCCATTCAATCACTGTAACTGCAAACTTGACGTCTTGTCAAAAATATCTTTCAATACCATGAGAGACGTTTCTATGTGCCTCATTATTTTTCTTCCTGCCAGTTTGCTTTATTCTGTACACTGTAGTTTGTGCATTGCAAACAACAGTCAGTGTCATCTCCCAATTTTGCTCCAATTGTAAGGGACACAATTTGTATGTTTTTATTCTGTGACACAGATTTCATGATCTCTGCGATGCCTTGTGTTACTTCAGAAAGAAAAGCAAAACAAAAGAAACAAATGGAATAATAAGAGGAAATTGCAGTTTGGAAATGATTACAAGCGTGTAAGCTCTCTGGGCAAGAACATGCTGCATTGCTCAGGATATTTTTCTCACCCTCTGCCTTTGCATATTTCACACTGGCATAGTCTTTGGAGATGTAAGTCATAGTGAGAGAATTTGACTCTGCATGCTAAAAAGGCATAAATATGGGCGAAAAAAAAATATAACCAGCAGATGACCTTATTACGCTTAGAGTCTACCATGCAGTAGCAATATTGCCTTTATTTGTCATTATTACCACCCGCCATTACTGTGAGTGGGAGGAATATCAATTTGACAAAGAGGGCCTCCGACTAAATGTTAAGGAGCCCCCCTGTCATGTGAGACACATCCCTACTGTTCTGAGTGGGCAGATATGGCTGTGTTTTACTACTTATGGATATGCAATGGAAGAGCACAGAGCTGGTCGTTCTGTAATAAGGCATTTACCAATGCAGAGTAGCACTGTGCACTGTGAGAACATATGTTAATGCACTTGGCTGAGGCCAGAGAAGCAGCAAGAGGTTTAGAAAAAAAAAAAAAACACATGGGACTGGCCTCCTGGAGCACACATTTGCCTTCTACAAAGATATTAATATGACTGGTGCTCAGTGGTGGAAGAGGAGGAAAAAATTACCCTGGCAGCGAGGAGAAGTTTGTTTTGGTGATGGTGATGGACCCCAATTGGGTGAGGCAGGGTGGGGAAGAGAGACTGCTCTGTACTCAGTGGCTTTTGAATTTCATCAGTGGCACAGATTTTACTGACTGCGGTGCCAGAAAAACTGACATTAACATATTTGAGGAAGATATGCATGGAGCAAATGGGGATATGACTGCAAGTCTTATCTTTTTATCAGTGTTTTTCCAATGCTGGGTAACTGGCTTTGCAATAGGGATCGTCTGCGTTCCCTCTCAACAGTTGCAGTAGCACATTGTCCATGGAATAAAATACTTAGTAGAATGTATGCCATACATAGTTATCCAATTAGTCAGTATGTAGTCATTGTATGTTCCAGCCAAAAATCTGTACACAGTTTAAACAGGGGGTTTATGTAGAGAAGGATATTCTATAACCAAATATGGTAAATAATCATCTTGTTTGGATTTCACATCCATATGGATTACCTGGGAAAATATTCATGAACTTGGCATTGGTCTCAATAGAAGAAGTTGTATCTCTTGCTGAATATTGAGTATGTTGACTGTTAATATTTTATCACTAGTGCCAGTGGTCGAAGTATTTCTTGTGATCTGGCTCAACACTCAAAGTTGCTGTAATTAAGGAGAATCCTATGTTCTTCCTGGAACACAATAGCCTTTTTTTTAACAAAAAAAAAAAAAAAAAATCCTATTTTACCACTTGTTCTTTTGCTTTTATTACCATTTCACTGGCAGGAGCAAACACATGACCTTGCCTGGGTGTCATGGGCTTTTATAACCTGATCCGTCTTTACTTGTTTTGTTGTAGAGAGCAAATGATTAAAAAGAAAGATTCTCCACAAAGTAACACCTCACAGTCTTTTTTCACTTGGCATTACTCAATACTCTCCCAAATTTACTTATTAAGCACAAGAATCACAAAGAGTAAAGTATTGCTGATGCTAAAATTGCAACAATAACAATAACATAGTATAGAATACATCAAATTAATTTACTATTTACAGTAGGTGACAGTAATGATAGCATTTTACTATACACAGTAAATGGTTGTACACACAATGCTAATAGGCAAAAACAATGCAATTATCTCATAAATATAACTCTTAAGATTACTCTGCATTGTAATCAGATTATGGGTGAATTAAATTAGAAAAAATGCAGTCTTTTTAAAGTGAGACCCATCGATATTTGGCAGAAAGGCTATTATTCTTATTGAAAATGATCATAAAATAGCAAATTATTAACATTTCTTGTTCTGGGGTTTCAAACCGAAATTTATAACCAGGCAACAGTCATTTCGATTGTTAATGTTTCGAGTTTCTTTGTGAAATCCCCATGTCTGTGATGATGAGTGAATAATGACAGTGAATACTTTTTTGAAATTATTTGAATGAAATTGCAGAAAACCACTGGGCTATCAATTGTGTGTTTAAATTCAGAAGTCAGAAGCAACTCCTAGTTTTCAGAAGATCATTTCCATTAATCAGTATTAGCACTGTGCTGCGTTTTTGTCAGTGAATGACAGTGATTCTGGTGCTTTGCTTCAAAGATGAGCCTCTGATCCAGTGTGTCATTGTACATCACAATCTATGGACAATGCTTCTGTCAGTCTCAATGAAGAAAACTGTCACACGCTTCAGTGGTAGAGAGATCAAATGGATGAACAATTCACATTACAGGAAATCTTGATAAAGTGAAGTTTTGACACATAGAGGCGCTTTCCATTCTCTTTTCCACCATGTTTCCTCTTTCATGGGACACTTAGTGGCCACGTTATTACTTGCATCTCCTTGTTAATGCAGCTCCCTCTTCCAGACACTGAGTCAAGCCTTTGTGACTCATTATGCAGGCAGATAGGACATGCAGACAGGGTTGAGAGGTAAACCTACTGTCCAGCTAAATGTGTAGGCTCTAAGCATGTGTCACCAACATCGACAGTATGTCTTATTTCATTCTGGTCAAACGCTCCACCAACAGTTTCAGTAGTGATGACAGAAAGAGACCATTAGACAAAACCTGAAATGGACACACCTGTACCAGCTTGTAGAGGTTTCAGTACTTATATCATCATCACAAACGAATCACAGAAGTATTCATACAAATCCTGGTTTGTGTTGCAGCATGCAAATGATCAACTTTGAGTTTAAAGTCTGTGGGTCCATCTGACCTCGTATGGCTATCAGAGGGTGTTGTTAGGCTTAATGGGTCAATATGGTGGGGAATGGTTTCTTGGCACAGTATACATATAGCATATTTCCAGTATACACATAGTTAGGAGATTACCTTCACTGTTTTTCAACCCTAACAATAGTAGAAAAAATCAATTCTAATAGTGTAATAAAAAAGAGCTACAGCCCAAGTCAGATTATCCTTAAAGGCACAAAGTAGCATTGACATTAAAAACTAAAGCCTGCCTTCTTGTTGTGGGTGTCACTAAAGTTTGTTTTTTTTTCCCCCAGCAAGTGCACTGGATAATAGTTTATCAGATGAAGAATGAATATACCACTTATGAATTTTCCTGTCCATATTTTTTAAATTTATCTTTGATCCAGCTGAAATATTTAGGCAAAACTGGCCAGTGTGGCTTCATTAATGCAGCAAACATATGAGGAATAACAGACTGTCCAAAGTCCATGTGCACTTGACTCAGGGTTTTATTGTATTATTTTGTGTCATGATTTCACTGCTCTGTCCAGTTTTGAAAAGACAGGAAATGTGTTTTTAATATTGTATATATAATGCAGAACCATTTATATAAAGGTCTGGATACTGTTATGCATCAGTAAGATTGTCATCATTGATTGTGACAGCTACAGCTGATGTGCTATGGCAGAACAAGGGACAAATCAAGTCAAGTCAAAGTAAAGTATGCAGGATGTGCTAACTGAGGAAGTGAATCTGAAAAAAAGCTTCTGCGTTATACCAAGACTGGTAAATTCTCCCACATATATCCAACACTAGGCAGATGTTGAGCTCGAACCAAAAACAATAATAATAACTTTTTTTTAAGACTATTTGAAATGCCAATAGTAAAGACTGACTGCTTTTTAAAAACCTTTATAAAACTATATCTCCATGACAGTGTAATGCCATTTTTTACAAAATGTGGCTACCGTAGCCACTAATAATAAGCCAGAACTAAAGACAAAAAAAGCTATGTTAAATTCAAAGTGTGTAACTCTGTGTGTTGGTGGTAAGCAAGTGCAATGCAATGAATATTTGATATTGTAGGAAACATATAGGAAAATGAGTGAAAGCTAAATAATGTCTCGTTTCTGCCAGTACTTGGTGTATTTATGATATTATTTGCTTCTATAAATACAGCCAAGATTGTAGCTGACTAGGCGTAACCATTCATATTGACAGTGTCCTGCTTTTTTAAGGCATTTTTTTTCTTAGCAGGATAATGTATCATTGTCTCAAGATGGTTCCAGGAAATTACTTTACTCCAATACTCTGCACAGACTAATAAAACAATTCTGGGCAAAGGTGAAGTTGGATGTCCACAGTATTTGCACCATGGAAAAACTGTAAAAAAAATTCAAGTCAGCATAGATCAAAAGATTTTTGGCATCGTGCAGAATCAGTGCTTTCAAAAAAAAAAAAGAGGGGCTCAAATTCTCTAAGTCCCTACACAGTATTACCAAGGTGTGCCTACATGTAATAAAATTGTCAATGAGTGTATTTACAATACTGGTAAAAGACTGCATTTCAGAGACCTCTGGCTGAAATATTCCTTGCCTTTCTTGGCTTAGCATAGACACCATGACGTCCTGAATTTGCATAGTAGTAAAGATCAATGAAGCTCTTGGAGTCTGATGTGACACTTATTCAAAACAGGCCCCCTTTTTTCCCCAGTGTAGTCTGGAGCAAAGGGGGTGAGCAGGCAGTGAGTGATGTGGGTGAAGAAAGCCAGACACTTTCTCAGTCATAGTCAACCTCAAAGAGTATTTTGTCATGTATCTTCACTTGGTAAAGTACCTGCAACCCTCTTCACATAACTACAGAATCAAGGTCTGTTTCACACTATTTGATGCTGTTTGATGTCAGTTGAGATATGAAACAAGTAATGGAAAAGTAAAAAAACCACATCTTCTCCACAACTGGCATAGTATTTTTGTTTTGTTTTTTTTTCCTACCGTCATCTTTTAGCACATGAATGATTTTTGTTAAGTGATAATTATGAAGGTAGATGTCACAGCATTATGAAGGATGTCCTTCAAGACATGTCTGATTTCAAGGGACAGCTTGACAAAACTCACTTTGAATTTCGTTGAAAGCATGTCTAATTGAATTTTGATACGTAATTAAATCAAGCAATAAATCAGCCCAGATCCCACTGCAACCGACAATTCAACACTCCTGAGCACCACAAGCTAATTATGATGAAGTTATTATCTCAGCCAAAGGGAGTACTCTGAATGGCTCCTTCTGCATCATGTAGAATCTTTTCAACTAGAATGTACTCAACCTTGAGCAAAGGGCGTCTCTCATATTAAGGATCCAGAAGATCCTATAAATGTCACATGCTCGGTTGATAATGTATCCATGTTGAAACATTGTCCCACTTAGAGCAGTCACAGCAGAGAAACACTTTTGAGTCATCTGTACACATAAACACACCGATGCACCGAGCCAGAAATGATCTGATGTATTGTAAGTCAGTAATTCCAGCTGGTAGTAATTCCTGTCAATAATCCCTTGATGTGTAGAAAGTGGCTATATTGATTAAACGTGGATTTAGAGCATCATCCTCATCATCTGTTTCCAGTCTCGAACGGTTAATCAATTACATACCCTATGATTTCAGTGTGCCTTAAATGCCATGCACTGCACATGTAATCTCATGACATAAGGCATTAAATAAGTCTAATTATAACTTTGAAGCTATGTGTCATATCATACCCTTTTAATATCTTCCCTAAGAAGTCAAATGTCACTAAAGAAGGTTGCTGCCTTTTGAATCAGTGTAAAAGAGAATTTAAACATTTTACTGTCACATGATTCTTGTAAATAAATACGCATAAATGAATAAAATGTGTTTTAATGATCAGCCCACTTGAAGCCGAGAAACCTATTACAAATACATAAAGAAGTGGAAAAAGGCATAATTCTCCAACTCCCAAGACAACCATACTAGATCTTGCTGGTATGGTTTTCGTAAATGAATCCTCTGCAACAATTACTGGAGTAGCCTCCTTCTGCATAATTTGATGAGCAAAGAGAGCATTGATGAACTTTTTTAATTATTATGCCACTTGGGATTCTGACACAAGCGCCACAGAGAGGGAGGAGGGTCCACAGCTATAGCTGCTCGGGCAGTCGTCTCCCCCCCCCCCATTTATTCTTTTTTCCTCTTCCTACCTCCCCTTTTTTTAATTCACCCAATTTGTCGGTCCAAATGAAACAGCAAAAGGTTAGAGTGTGGAGTAATTAACAGCAGCTAGCCTAATGAAATCAGGAGGGGCCAGTGCACTGGGAGGATCAATACCTCACTAAGAGTGAAGCAAAACAGGGGATTGTCCAGGGGAAACACACATATACAGACCACTTAATAATAATAAGCTGATGAAAAGGCAACATGTTGTCCACTTGTAAATCAAAATTGGTTCGAACACACTGTGACATTATTGCTGTCTAGTAATTGCGTTAGAGGAAAGTTGCTCCTTGTGCGCACTCAAGAAGTGTGCAGGATTTATACCACTCTGTGGGGTTTGCTGAAAGGGTTTCCCTTTATTGAATGTCAATAAGTACATCAATACACTTTGGACAACTGAACACCAGTGCAGAGGGATTCTATTTATCTAAGGCTACACTTAAGTATATTGAAGACTTTATTAGCCCCTTTTGATGAGGAGGTGTTTTGTTTGCAACAGTTTTATCACACTGTCTAAGACATGCTGTGTTCGCCAGAAATTAAAGGGAACTTAAGGAATAAACTTAAACTCTGCCCACTGTTTCTTGGCTGAGACAGTCACGTCTCTAATGCCTGCACAAATGGGCAGATGGCATTCATGTCTAAGTTTTTCTCCCATGAATATTTGTATAATGTGTGCATATGTCTGCGTGTGTGTGATTGTGACACAGCCACCTGACAAAACCGTTTTCTTTTTCTTTTTTACTTATTGATAAATTCAAACACATCTATCACATCCACAGGGGCAAACACTTAATAGCAGGCCACATGCTTCCCCCCTTCCCCATCCTCTCTACACAGCTTAAGTCATAGACTGTGGCACCGCACTGGCTTTTCTGGAAAGCTGAGCAGTACTGACAAGCCCTGCCTGACCATTATTTTCACAGGCTTCATGCAAGGAGACTAGATGAATTGAACTGCAACACACTATAGCAAGCTTCACCGGTGAGCACCGAGTCAGTCAAAACAAATGTGAAATACACAAGAGCAAGCGTTGGCAGTCCAAGGGACTAGCTAACTAGCATGCTTACTGTCTCCTTGCCTCTCTCTGTGCTTCTCCCCGCCTTCAAAGGTATTTACACCAAGAAATAAGCTGTTATGTAGGAGGCTGTAAAGATGGAAGCAGCAGATCTCATTAGTGTTGAACCATTAGGACTCCAAGGATATGAGTGGTTTTAAGGCTTTCACTGTAGCTTGAAGTTATCACGTCATGCATTCGTTAATGCAGCTTGACATAGCATTTTTAAAACTTTGAACTTGCTGCTAATGAAAGAACTTAATAGAGATTTGTATTGTGATACTGTCCTTTTCCTAATGGATTGGTGAGTTCAGCCATTTCAACTAGGACCATATATTAAAAGTGGTTGATTGCTGGGTTTAATTTTCTGAATGATTATAATCTAATGGAACTGGTCCCTGTGAAGCCGAGGCATGTTGTACAAAAACCACAGTACTTGCTGAAAAGAACAAAACAGAATATGAAGTTGATTGATGTTCCTTACTCATCTACTCATATAATCGATTTCAATTGACATCAGGCTGAAAGAGGGCTGGAGAAAATCTCATGTCACTCTGTAATTTGATGTCATGATCTTAAGCTGCCACTATTGAATATTAGCTGAACATTTCATGAGATTGTAAAAATAGTTTGATGTATGTACTGATATTGTCAGTTGCCTGCCTTTCCACCTATCTGTGATAGGTTATATACACATTTCAATTGGTTTTGTCTATTACTTGACCTGTTAGGGTTAGGGTTAGTGTTAAGCTAAACCAAAACTACTAAAACACACAAACACTCACACACACACCAACCACCAATAAAGTGCTATGTTAGGATGCAAGTGTTGTTGAATGTATAAACTAATGTGATGGGGCCCATGTTTTTTTTTATACTGAGAGGCATGCACCGCAATAAAGATAATTTGAACTGGAATAAATCTTGATTAATTCAGATTTATTTTTGTACTCTAAATGTAAATGTATATGTACTGAGGGAGATTGATTCACTACCCTTTGTTCAAAAGCTTATGGAAAAATTGTCTTTTTAATATCCCTGATATGCACACAGTGGCTTGATTGTCTTTCTCCTGCACGCCACAGTTATGGTTTCCACCGTCGATGTAATATTAGCTACCCTCCAGTCACCTACGCACAGTTCGAATGAACTCTTACCTGCCTTCTGTCTATGCCTTTTCATTATTACCCAGTTCTTGTACCTCTGAGCCAGCCTGCCATGTCATAGCTCATACCCTCACTGAAGAAGAAATGTTGTTGCAGCACTTCAACGTGCCTCCAGTTCGTACTGGAAGTCAGTGCTAGGGAGCTCAGACTGTACTGTAGTCAGAATGTGTTCACTTAGTTGCTACAATAGCAGTTATAATTATATACATACACTGTTCCATACCATACTATGATAAGTTCTATATGTTCCCTTCATTCCTACCTACATTGGCTATTTTATTCATTGTACAGTCACTACGTCTTAAAATTGGGTTACATTTGGATAAAGAAACAAAGCACAATAAGGTCTGATGTTTTTAATCAATTATTTATCCAATATTTTAATGATCAGAGTGCCTGGGGTGATCAAAGGCTTGGTTCGAGCTCCACTGCCTTTGCTCACTAAGACAGCCCTCTGTACTTTGATGTGGTTCACCAACAAATGCACTTATCTTAAGCATAACTCTCTCCCAGGCTTGTATGTGGGTGCTTTGAAACCGCTAGTTTGAGAGGCACGCATACAGAGAGAAGGTCACTGACCAATCCATACTTAGGAGAAAAAAAGAGAGAAAACCCATATAGTCATGGTCTCCAGCAGTAAAAATGTTCAACTACTATTTTGAGTGTCATCTAAATATGAGCCAACCATAGGTCACCTTTTCAGAACCCATATGTACATTATCATACATTTAATTGGTTGGCAAGGGCTCTAACTTGAAGTGTGTGTCACGAGATGTTGAATAAAACATTACTTTGAGAAGAAACAACTGCCTGACGGCAGCCTCAAGTAAGATTCTGCTCTAAATGACCGGTCAGTTAATGCAAATGAGAAACTCCTTCAAACAGACCTGACAAATGTTTGTGTCTTCAAAACTGGAAGAAAAAACAACAACAATCTATTTTTCAATTACACATACTTCAAAAAACTGAAAAACAGTACATTCACAAAAACATTTTATATTCAGGCCAATATGGCATCACTTTTAAGCCCCTTTTGCTCTCATTGAGTTTTATTTCATTACTGAAGCTACACCAGTATCCATCCATTCATCCATCCATCCATCCATCCATCCATTCATCCATCCATCCATCCATCCATCCATCCATTATCTGTACCCGCTTATTCCTTAACCAGGGTCACGGGGATCTGCTGGAGCCTATCCCAGCTCTCTCTCAGGTGGAAGGCAGGGGTACACCCTGGACAGGAGCTAGACCAATATGAATTTTGGTTTTAGTTTAGAATTTAACTCTTTGTAGTTGTAGCTTTCTCACAGTCTTCTTTTTGTGAACAAAAGCTGCTTTGGGTACTTTTTCTGCCATACCTTGCTAAAAACAGCGGTAACACCTTTGCCTGCAATGCCTTGTGGGAGAATCTTGGCTCACACTTTGAGTGCAAGGGCAGAAGTGCAATCCAGTAGGAAGGGGGTTGACAGGCAGGTCGGCCATCCAATGGTTATGTTCAGGCCAAATAAAAGGATTGGCCAGGCTTTTTTTTTTTTTAGCCCTGCTGCTGCCAGAGACATGTTTTTCTTTATGTTGTTAGTGCATTTCACTTTTTCATTTCTATCACTATGGAAAGAGAGGTGTAACAAAAAAAAAAAAATGCTACTGCAAGAAATTGGCTACCTTTCCTTTAATCGATTATTCCTTCAAAACACAGTTGTTTTACTATGGCAGGCAGCTATGTCGCAGAGGTTTGAGGACCATATCTCTTAATTTAGCTTAGTTGTCCAGCATGAAGCTTCATTTTGTTTCTGATGAGCTTTGGGTGTACTGCTCTATCGCTCAATCAGTAGCAACATCCCTTGGTGAACAATTATGGCGGGATAATCTGTTGACATGAACTTGTTTCCTGTTCATTGTTTTACCGTTCCACCCCAGCAGTCCTCTCTGCCTCTCCCCTGTCTAAGTGGCTCCTCACTGCCAGATTTCTTCTATTTTCTTTGCAAATCAAGTCATGTAGTCAGATTATTATACACAGTACAAAGAAAACAAAATTGGTGATTAAAAATTAAATACTCTTATCTCTCTGTGAGTTATCTCAGTCCCCAGAGAGAGGATGCTATTTTGCAGGCTTGCGGGTGTCTTTTGTTCCCAATTTAGAAGCTTGTTGCTGTTTATTGTTAATTTTTGATGCTTCATTTGATATTCTGTTCACTTTCCTCTCTGACATGCAAAGAAAACGTCTTTATCAAAGTGTCAGTTGTATGGCTTGTATTGTCAGTTTTGGCCTATTCTTTACATTTCTAGGCAGAGGGTGTGCTCTCTGCAGCCTGGTTTATTGGTGTGCCAGCTGAGTATGGAAATGTGCTGTAAAGCTCTCTAAGAAAGAACCCAGAAACTAAAAAAAAAAAATCAATATGTATCCTAAATCTCAATTCCTTAAAAAAAAGGAGTTTAAATCCCTAAATCTATGAGGTTGTCAATTGTGAACTCTGACTGACTTTAAGAAGACTGGAATGTTCCCTGTGCTCCTTCCTTTGTTGGCTTCAAATACCCATTTCCATAGTAAATCCTCTGTAGAGTTACAGTCAGAGAGTGATGAAATGACTGTTCTTCTGTCCTTGCAGGAGGCCTGTCAACTTGGCAAGATAACCTCTGTAAATGTAAGTCTTACTCTCTGTTCTCTGCCCTTTACTGCATGTGCATGAGCATCATTATAACATGATACAGTGCAGCTGTTTGGTCTATTACTAGATTTTATATACTAAAAGCTGCATATCCCATTCATTCATTGCTGTAAATATACATATTATTGATTCCGTCTACAAACCAAATTCACTCTTAAGAAAATTGCTAGAAAAAAAAGTTCTTGAAAACATCCTAACTCCTTAATAAACACGTTTTTAAACTTCATATTTATCCATTAACAACACAGAGGCAGGATATCATCAACCAGTGTTTCTTCTAATCGCTTTATATGTTTTTTTGTTTTCTTTAGCAAATGTATCTGTATTATTAAATTTTGCTGAGATTAGCATGTCTACTTTCAACTGTCTGTATCGTTTAAGGGAATTTATTGAAGTTTGCTCAAGGGCATTTTACACTTCCTTGTAAAACACCATTAACTTTAAAACCACTTGTGTTGTGACAGCTGAATACCATACCATTTCTTTTCTATTCAGTTTTTCAGCTTCTCTTTTTATCTTGCAGTTCATGTCTGCACACAGGCATATTCAGGGTTCACCAGTCTTTGGTCCATAGGAGCAGGACTGTCTGAGCTCTTCCTGCACTTTGCACAATAACATGCTGCTCAAACTTTTTTTTCAGTCTCCATAGAGAATTCTGCTACTGTGAAAAAACTTGTCTTGTATGTTTAGTCCAACATTTTCTAATGTTTTTATAATTTTAATGTAGACAGTTATAGCCAAGTGATAGATATTTGTTGCTTTTTTATATCTTAGGCTTTATATTGGAAGAATTTTACTAGATATTATTAAAGTTTTGTAGAGCTCAGAAGTGTTTTACTACAGTTCAGTGTAAAATCCTACTTAGCTAGGTCGGAAGAGTATTACTAATATTATCACTGTTCATGTTGGACAGAGATCATCATAACAGATGACTCAATAACCGATGAATTTTTATCAAATTCATCGGATTTGTCAAAAATCCACTTGCTAGAATCACCTCCCTCATGCATGTTCCCGCTAACTCACCAGTGGCATATTATCTCCCACATAATAGGTTGTGTTGGAACAGCACGTCCAAAAAAATTAAAATAACAGATTTTTGTGGATATTGCACCACCCTCACATCTAATAGATTAGAGTGAGTGAGGCCACATTTTTTGGATCCTGCCATTGCCGTTGTTTTCCTTCTTCTTCTTCTTTTTTTTTTTCTTCTGCATAAGACATGTGCAACATGACAAATCACCATCTCCTCTGAACAGATTTATGCAGGTCTAGGTGTGCCCGCGAGCTGATCCTTATCTAAAATGGCAGAGCCAATCTCCCCTGATTCACTCCTAAGTGGTCCCTGTTTATCACTCAAAGTGAGGTGGTTGTCAGCCAAGTCCTTCTCTGTGCAGCACTGACTTCTTTGCTATTTCTAGAGAGTGGTAGCTGGGGGGGAGGGGAGTGTATATAATAACAAAACTCAAAGAGCTCTGGTCTACCAAAGGACAAGGTGGAAGCCACTTGGCCTCTCCTCCTCTATATCTAAATATAACGGACTCCTAATCCGGTAACCCATGAATCCAGCTCCATCTGCCTATTGTCTGGGTGGTTACCAGAGGGAGGGTTTTGGATTTGCTGGCTTGTTGTATGGCAGAACTTGGCATGCATCTCTCCTGTTCATTTTATCTCTGTGTACATACTTTTCAAGGCAGTGTTTTATCTGGCTGAACGGGCTTTGTTTGGTCTTGATATCTCTTACCGCAGCTTGTCTTTGCTTTATGGATTTCTGGCAGCTTCTTTAAATAAGTGATAATGCTTAGCAAAACACTCACCTTGACTCCTCAGTGAATGTTTGTTTTTGTTTGTCATGTTTGTCTTTCAACATTAATGTTTTATTCACATTAGTCATTACCACTGAGAAAAAAAAAACATTTTATTTATTTAAGACCCATTAATGGTATTTAATTGTAATTAATATTGCAGATCTATACAACTTGAATGAATTGTGAAATCAAATTAAGCTTTTCTTAACATTTGGCACAAACTTGAGTGGACTTGAATAAACAGCAGTTGAAAAATGAAGACACTCCCATATGCAAAATGATTATGTCTTAATTGTCACAGACAGCTGTTTATTCTAATAGATTCTGGATGCCATTGTTGGAGCAAGTTTCCATTAATTAGAATCATGTGGAGAGGAAGCATGCTTTTTGTAGAGATGCCAACCTGCCGTAAGTGGGCTCTTTATTTCTCTGGAACCTGGACTTTGCTTTTGAAAGAAACAGCTGCCAACACTGTTTGAGAACAAGGAGATATTTAGTGTACTTGAAAGCATGGGCAAACATGGCACACAGAGCTATGTGATTTTGCCAACAAGGTGTTCCTACTTCTTCTGTCTTAGAAAATATATAAAGTCAGAATGGGGGAAAAAAAATCATTCCTTTCTTTACAGAACTTTAGAAAAATACCTGATCATTAGGCAGCAAGACATGTCACAAGCAGCATATGCAAGATTACTTTTAATTCTGCATCATATTCTGCAGAAAAAGTGCAGTGCATGTGAACAGATAACTATTTTCTGTCTTATTTTGCCAACAGAAACAACTACAACACAAATCCTGAAGGTTGTGTGTTTTTATGTTTCTTTCTTTGACTGCAAGCCCTTTTCCTCTCTTTTCTCTTTATTTCTCATTTGCCTTTTTCTTACTACCATACACACACACACACACACACACACACACACATAGACAGACAGACACAAACTCAGTGATTTGTGGCCTCAGGATCTAGATGAATCAAGTAAATAGAATATTTAGCTAGCTGTTTCAACATCACAGCACTGAAAACCACTCAGTTGTGCTTTCAGGGTGCTAATTGTGTGGATTTAGGTCAGTCAACCCTCTCTGATAGTTTTTAAATGAAGCTTTTTGTGCACATGGTTTTTGGCAGTTTGTCCTTCATTAGTGCCAGACTTTATTTCACTCTAGCTCTCTCCTCTATTTTCCTAGTCTTATTTAGTCCTTTAAAAACAATAAGTGCTTTATCTCGGCACTATCATGGCTAAGGAAAAAATATGTTCACACTGTGACATCGCCTCCTCCTGAGCTTAAAGGAGCATGGTTATGTTTTTAATTCAGGACTTGCATATCTCCTTTGTTGCTATAGCAATGGAGAAAATCAAGATAGTCATTCACGCTCTAGTTCTATTTGCTCTTGAAAAAAATTCTGTTATCAGTTTGAATAATGGGATGAATAAAATTCAGTGCAATAACCACAGCTCAGGGCGTAATTATATTTTATGTGTTTTATGTCCCTGTACAGTGTGATGCAGTGTGATGTTACTGGGGGAATCATGTGAAAACATGAATTCAAGCTACAGTATACACTATATCACTGCGACAATGCCTTGTTTTACCTCAAAGCCAAGGCAGATCTCCTTCCTCTCATTTTTCTCTTTGTCAAACTCTGAGGGAAGGACATAAAAGCGACAGTAAAAAAATGAAATCCATGGTGTCCACAGATTACCCACTGTGCCCCATGATGTGAATGATTGTAACTGTGTAGTTTATTTTCTAGAAGGATTGCTAACATGTTAGCAGATACCACTACATGCACGATGAATTTCTGTAAAGCTCCGGAGAAATCAAAAAGGCCTGTACCTTACAAAGCAAACTGCCCACATTCCTGTGACCCCGAAGACTTTACAAGTTAAAGTCTGAGCCGCCACACATCTTTCCACTTCTGAAAAATGTGAGAGGGAAAACTAGAACATAGTTCAAGCTGTTGATACACATCCTATCTATAATAAAGATGCAATGTCTAAATTATAAATCTTATAGTCAGTTTATCATCTGAAAAGTAATACACTAGATTCAACACACTGGAAATCATTTTTGGGGTTATGAGGTCACTGTTTCAATTAGTCCCCATGGTGACAAGATGCAGTCTTGGTATATTTTCCAGATAAAAGCAGGTACAAATGATGAATTCAGTGCCGGGGATGTAATAATGCTTTAAACAATTAAGGAAAGATTTCTCACAGTACTCATTCACAACCACTGTTGTCAGCACTTTAATAATTTTTGTTTTTGGTGGTGGTGTGCCAACATTATTTTAGGAGCAGAGCGCACACCTATAAAGTATTCTTTCTTTATTACCAAGCTACATGTATCCCTGGATCCTTTAAATGAGTTAATTTTTTGATAAGAAAAAAAAAAAAATACAGTCCAGAACCAGAGAATCAAGGATCAAGGAGATTTACTAACACCTCTTACAAGCATAGTTAAATAAGAAAAAAAAAATCTCACTTCTGCCTCCCTGATAGTTTTTTGTTTGGGTGTGAAATGGTTCTGAGATTTCTGTCCTCACCCCAGTACAATGGAGGTGAAAGGTGCTTCAGCTCTTGTGCTCTAAGTGTTGAAATATTACATTTTTAAAATTTCAACAACAATGTGGCTTGCTGTCCTTGTTTGGTACTTAACATTTCTGTTCTTTCACATATATATTTTTTAATGCTGTAAAAACCAAAGATGAAATCCTTTTATCACTTCTCGATCTTGTGTTTGGGAAAGAGGCAGAAATCTCTGAGGTGGATCTAAAAAACATGGACAAATTAATATGTATATTTTTGTAATATTTGAAAGACCTGACTTTTTACTCTACTGTCTGCAAATTTCAGTGCATCCCTTAATAAAATACTGCATCCTGCTGTTATTTGGGCTTTCTGTAGCTCTCAGTCCATAGACTCAACTTTGATCATTAGATGCGACCTACAGTACATAGCTGGTTGTCATACTTCACTGTGTAGTCATTGACACTACACTGCTGTACTCGGGTGTTTAAACAGCATGGATGCATTTATAATAAAACATTTCTTGTTTGTCTGCATGCTCTAGACCCAGCGCCGTGTGACATTCCATCTTCCAGACGGTTCCCAGGAGAGCTGCAGTGACAGCGGGCTGGGAGACCCAGAGCCTAGCAGCATGACCAGCACCACCCAGCCTCTTCCCCTCAGCTTCCCCCAGGAGGAGTACTACGAGCAAACATCACCTAACAGCCGCACTGAGGGAGATGGAAATTCAGACCCAGAATCCAGTGAGTGTTGAATTTTGCTATGTTCAGACAGCAGGTAAATCTGTCGTGTCATGTTTCAGTTTTAGAATTGTTTTTTTTTTTTTTGTAATCTTTGAACTCGGTACAATATAATTTACAAGTGGCCAGTAACCTTATTTATTGAGATTGCAGCTGTGATTGTCATAGTAACAACATAACCCTGCAAAGACCTAACAAGCAACTGTGCTCTGTTAAATTACTAGTTATGCATTGAATATGGTTTGCTGTATAGTACATCCTGCTTTTATGAGGTCATTCTTTAGACAAGTAGGAAAATAATTTTGTTATACAACAGGCTGAGAGGGAAGAAAATATGTACTGTATTTTTTAGTTTTCATGTTGAGATTAAGCCAAAAACAACCTTAGATATGAAATTAATTTTGATTTGACCAGAGGAAACAGCGAGTCTGTTGTCGTGAGAGTGGAATAAGCAGAATAAGAATTTGGAAACTAATAATTTAATCTATAATTCAATTTACAATACATTTTTTAAGCCTTAATTTTCTAAGTGTTGTTCAGTGCTAAGCTGTACATTGTAAAGGGAATTATACCTCTGAAGTTGGAACTATGCTGAATATATTCAGATGATTCACAAGACAGCTGTCACTGCATGGCTTACTGCCCAATGATGTTCTCCATAAAAAGCTCCACTGAACGCAGGGATGCACAACTCCTTCCTCATACATATACAACAGATTTTTAAAAAAAATCATTCTTCAAATATCTGGCTGAGGGGAAAAAGAAGAGTGCTTAAGACACACCACAGAGGACTCTGGATTTTTTCCACCAGTGATAGAGTAGATCCAAAGCCTGCACACCAGCAGCATTCCAATGATGCTACTGGAATTATTTTGCTCCACCTTAACTTGAACAAGGCTATTCTGAGTCCCCTATCAATGTGTCCTTGTCACATCCCCCCAGCTCCACCCACGCAGCCACCCACCTACCCAGCCCCAATTCAAGATAGATATTCTAGCCCTGGTGAATCAGATTTTATTTTCTGGAGGTAACCCTGCATCATATATTGCAGACTGGATGGAGGCTCAGATCAGAGCAGACCTTCAGCTACTCCTGTGGCCTGTGTGTATCATTGCCAGGAATGCTTTAGCCATTGCATGGAATTACCTGTCAAAAAACAGGTCTGTGTTTTTTTTTATGCAGTGGGACAAAAAGTCTACAGGACAAGTAGAAATAGATTGCTTTGCATACATCTATTTGCAGTATCCATTGTGTCATTGCTGTAGGTGAAACAACGAGTCCTTGATCCATCTGTTTCTCAAGTAGATGATCAGGTGACAGTGTGTGAATTTGGCTTCAGCGGCTTCCTGTTCATTTACATGTAAAGGTCCATGTCGTTTGGGATTCATTTATTTATTTATTAGTTTAATTATTGATGAGAGGATGTTGCAAGTTACAGCAGAAAATCGTTTTACACTAACTTACACACCCAGCTGACCTACATATCCCCTCACACACACACACATAAACACAAACACATTCATCTAATAACCTAACCTTTCTTCCTCCTGCTGTTCTCTTTAATGGTTTCACCATGGTACCATTGTTGATTCATATACTGTGATTCATTCATATACAGAGGCAATTGCTCATCATCTCATTAATATTCAGTGACATAAACATCTCATAGTTCATAATCTTACTCCAACACTTATTACCCACTTTCCCACTGGAGTAATATTTGTTGAAGTGCATTAAGTTTAGATAGAAGACCATGCTATATTGTAAATGCGTGCCTAAATTGCTGCACTAAAAATCACAGTAGAGTGAGCATTAACAGAATAACTGAAGGTGTGAATGAGTAGCTGGATATTAGAAAAGAAGTGGTAGTTATAGCGTCACAAAACCCCCATTATAATGTTCTGTTATACCATATACCTTGTACCAAATTGTATTAGATTTAATGTAATTCTAACTGATGTCACTGTAAAGGGAAGTTAAAGCAGCACCTGATCATATTCAAGGGTTGTGTAAACACCATATAAGACCTGGTTTGATTAATTTTATGCACTCATAAAAAAATCTGATGTGTAGAACTTTGCAGATCTCAATGAATGAATTTCCAGGCTTCAGTAAAATACAGGTAATTCATATTTTATATTTGTATAATGTTAATATACATATTTAATAGACCATAGATTCTCAACTAAGGCCCCAGAAGTCTAGTTATTTGCTTTTAGATACTGCTGATTTGACGCACACCTTCCACACACACTAGCACATCACTTGAAGACAGAATGAAAGTCATCTGAATCATCCGGCTTCATTTTCTCCTTCCAGAAGTTAAGTCAGATAAACTCTGACTCTATGCTGCTCAAGTTCAAAAAGAGAGATGGGATCCTGCGCGTGTTGACTGACTCAGAGATGAGTGCACTGGTGACAGAGGGGGGCCTAAGATGGATTAGATATGGTTTTATCAATGAGCACCAGACTGGCATGGTGGTGGCAATCTCTTATCATGTCGTCTCAATTTGTAAAGCAGAAAGAACAAGAAAAAGTGGAATGAGGATAGAGGAGATGGAATGACTCCAAGTGAAAAGGGAGAAATGGAGCTGAGAGACTGAAAGACTTGAGCGACTGTTGAAGGAGGGAATTTCAGGAGTCAAAAGCAGTATTGTTTCGTAAAGGTGTTTCAGCTTGGACCTGAATGTCAACTTGCACTGAATAATTGTCAGTGCCAAAGGCAAGCCATGTGGCCTTCTTATGACAATGAATTTCTCAACTCCTCTTTAAACCTGCATCTTTATTAGACCACCCACTCTTGAAATAAAGTTCATATGACATTTTATGTTTCTATTATTTATGAGTTAGGCGGCTGTTCATTTTATGGGCTCTTGGTTCCCCCTCCAGGCTTACTTCACCGCCCCAACATCAGTCTTATGCTGTCGCCTGTTTTGTCACACATTGTTCCAAAGGTTTTGATATTTCCTCCTCTGTCTCGACAAATAGATAAAAGCTGAAAATTAATATCATTAGCATGTGTGTTTTTAGGTTCAACCCCCATAACATCTGACAGCTGTTTTTTACAGAACTACACATCCAGAACAATTAGGTGTGATGAATCAAACCTGTCCCTTTTGGCCAGATTACAACACTTCATCAAAACATCAAAAACAGGAATGCATAATGATATATGATGCATTCTTCCCTTGAATAAGAAGGATGTACCCTGCAGCTTCAGTTGACATTCTCTCATATAGTGACTCCTCAGATTTCAACACAGTATTACTGATCTTCCCATCTTCTACTATAAGAAGTGACTTTTCCTGGAATCACTAAGAGCACTGTTGTTTTATGTGGCCTACTAAAAGCATCCAGCTGATGAAAATGCCTTTTCTCGACTCATCTTGGCTTAGGCATTGCGTCCTGTGGATTCTGCTGTTGTTTTTTTTTTTTAATGATATTGACCATTGTCCTTGTTCTTCTATTGGTGATCAGTTCAGATTTGTTGACACTGAATAATTAAATTGTGTTTTTATTTTTATGAAATTTATACATTTTGTACAATCCATGCTGTTAGGTTGATGTTGAAAGGCTTTTGGTGATGGCAATCATCGTGTCACGAACAGCGAACAATGCTAAGCCCCCAGACAAAGTGCAGCTAAGTGGGAGCAAATCCTCGAGTCTAAATCCTTCACATTTTTCAAACAATACACAATTTTGTTCTCTGGACGATTTGTAATATACTTATTTCTTTTGCCAGTTGTTGGAGTTGAGGGATTTAAGAGCTTGTGCTTTTGCCCACTTACAAGCAGCTCACTAAACGCAGTTCTGGAGTAGTGCATCAGTCTCTAGCAGAAACATGAAAAAGCTGTATGGTGTAGTATGGTGCTGTATCTTAATCTGTGGCATATGGTGTTCAAATGACCAGCTTACACCTTGTCTGTCTAAGATCTAAATCTGCTATTAAAAGAAGCCAATCCTTTTTAAACACTGCAGGCATAATAACATTATAGTTTTAATCGTGCCGAACAGTGTCTTATAAGACTGAGAAAACAGAACTGCTTCATCAATTAACAGATTTCAATCAATAATTTTGTTTTGTATTAAAAAAAAAAACATTTTGTGCATTTTATTGTCTAAAACGTTTATAGTACAAACTATAATTCCTGATGCCAGACAAATAATCTGATTAAAGGCTTGCTGGGCTCTTAACTTTGTGGGCTCTTTGATTTCCGTGGGTCCAAAATTTTCATAATAGAATCCAGACCGAGTTTCCAGTTGACTGATTTATAACTGCTCTTTTTACTGTCTTTCATGTAGGCCACTGTACTTGAACTGAGGTACTAAACATGTTGCTACCACTTACATTTTAAATACTCTTCAAATCTCAGACTGAGTTTGACTGACCGCCAATGGAAAACTTCCACAAAGTATGATTGGAACTCAACTGTCTAGACGCAATCTGCCCATGAACAAAGGGATTTCTTGCGAGAGAATGAAGAAAAAAGTTGGATGGTTGTGACTGAAACTCTACAACTAAGCAGGACGCACATATTGTCATTCATGCCCATACTTTAGCACATTGTTAGGTGACGACAACAATGCTATAGTGTTCAGTACAGTTAGAGCATTAATTATTCATATGAGTCCAATCTCAGTTTCACTTTGAGGGTTCTCATATGCAATTAGAAGTAATGAATGTGCTTCTTAATTACATTCATTTGTGCAAATTTCCATTCCCCATTGAATTTTTCTGTGGAAACATTGTGACACTGACCAATGGCATATCATTTGCAATGTGACTAAATCCATTCAGCATAGAACAATTAGCTGTAATTAGTGTTACAATGTCATCAGCGACCAGGGGGAAAGACTAAGCTGACATGCAAGGGAGAAAAGGACCCTTGTTCAGAGAGTTACATACTTAGCAAGATCCAGATAATTGGCTGACCACAGGTTAGAAAGATGATGACCTGTTGTAAGACTGTTAGGCTATGTATATATTTTTTTTCAACTTTTATTCATGTTAAGTTGGCTGACTCTTTGATAGCGATGCCCTTCTCCACACTGACACACTTAAGAGCCTGCCAGTGCAACCTTTTACTTCTACCAGCCTGTCTCATCATCTGCTGCTGACAAATGAGCAGCTTCACTGAAGTAATTAACAATGAAGTGCCTTGCTTAAGGGTTCATCGCTGGCGTTTGCCCAGAGATGGGTGGGAGCGTTTTTCATTCATTTCATATCACGAGCCTACATATTGTCATGTTATCAGAGATATTCTAGCTGCGGTGTGTATATTTAATTAATGCGGCACATGAAATGGTAATTTCTTTTCTTGCAGTTATCCCACAATCTACAACATAACTTCTTCAAACTACTTTTTTTTTTTTTTTCGTATTATTTGCACCAGTTTGCTTCCCGCTATATATTCTCCTTCATATAAATAAATAAAAGGCTTTGTGCCTTCTGGCTCCCAGAACTTTTTACAGCTGCCCCAGTGGGCCTGCAACAGAGCTAAATGAAGCAACAGTGAGTATTAACCTACATAGATTGGACCTTTCCTTTTAAGATAATTTTAGATTTTCTCTCTCTCTCTCTCTCTCTCTCTCTCTCGCGCTCTCTCTTTTTTTTCTTTTCCCCCACCGGGGGTCTAGAGCTGAGTCAGTAGGGGATTTAGATGGACTCATCTGTATCCTTCTCAACTGATGGGGATTTGGTGGAAGAGCTCAGTTCTCAGAGGTGAGGTGGAGGGGAACCCTTGTTTTATCTGGTTCAAATGCCACACCAGTTGTCTCGGAGAAAGAGACAAGCTATTGATCTGGAGGAGTCCACTCAGCTCGCAGAAATCTCTCTCCAGCCTCCTTCAAACGACTGAAAAGTGTCATGTTAGAAACCTTCTTTTCCACAGTATTAGGGCCCTTCTTTGTTGCCCTGCCAAAGTCTTCTGTGAAGTTGAGACAGAAGCTTTTTGGGGCAATCAACCAGATCACACCAGGACAAGACAGGAAAGCTATTAAAAGATTTCAGGACAATCAGATGTTATAGTTTCCATGCCACTTCAAGTGCTTCAGTGTCAAGAGTAGAAAAAAATATATCATAATGGAAGCTGAGCACATTATCACGGTGTTAAGAGTTCATTTAAACAGACAAGCAGTGTTTAGATTTAAAAAACTAATAACAGCCCCTTATGTCTACAGCACACTGTGAGTGACATGTACTTAGGGTTTGTTTAATTTTAGTTTTGCTGTAAGCTGTTTTGGCTTTGACCAGAGAGAGAGAGAGAAATGTACTAATTAACCTTTTAAATGAATTAATATGCATATATTTAGCTATTTTATTCATTTATTTTAGGGGATAAAATAACTTTTTAATAAGAAATGTATTTTTTTCTTATGTGTGCATCCATTAGTTCTTTATTTCAACATTTGTTAATCCTCCAGTGTGCCCTAAGAGATGTGATTTGAATGCTCAGAGAGCTGCACTAGATTTTTAGGTAAAAAAAAAAAAAACAGCAAAGTTGGCCGGCTGCACCATGTTTGACTGTCCAAAAAATTGCTGCTTCAAATTCACTCAGCAGCTCTGTGACTTGAGTGGGCCTTTCAAGGACCTGTACAATTAAAATACTCATTCTGAAGTTGTTAACATGTTCAGTAAGTCTTGCGTCTGGTTTGGGAAGGGATCAATAGCTGCCAAGTTTGATCGTGTCTCTGGACAATGTATTCTGAACTCGGCAGGGGTAGAGAGAGACTTCAAACAAGGATAGAGGCTCAAAGGCCCGGGCCAGCAATTCACTTTGTTCCATTTCACTGACTCTGTGATTCCTAAACTGGAATATGGCTCAGACTGCATATTAAACCAGTGAAATGTTGGGTTTGAGCAAGGTGAACTGCTTTGGTCCTTGATCCCACCTAGTTGATATGATCTCAGCAACACCAAACATGAATCATTAAAAACAACAACACACCTGAAATCAAACCTGGGCAAGCTATTTATTGATTGCCAGTGATGTCTTTCACATATGGTGCAAAAGGCTATGTAGGACAAATATTTTACCTTCATTTAATTTAATCTGGTTGAAATCAAGTAGCCAGCAAACATGGCCTTTAAACCTCTAAGTCGGAGCTCCTTAGATAATAAACTTACTTGAACTTTGCAGAGTTCACACCATACATCTGGACACCACAATCCTCCCAGCATTTCTTAGAATCCCGCTGTCCTTTCAGTGTGGTGAGCAGAGTTTATACCTGCCTGAAAGAGCAGAAACCTTCCATTCAGAAGCAGGAGAAAAACATGGGAAGCTATAAAATATAGATGTGCCGATGTTTTATTCAAGGTAATTTGTTATAGATAGCTTTTACAAAAACCCCACTTCTTTTCATTTTAGTTTGAGAACTTGTGCTAGCATTAACAATTTTCTTGCCTGTAATTTTCCAGCTCCTGTGTGTCGCAGTGACTCTATCCCAGTTCACACAACAGGTCCACTAACAAACACAGAAACACTGTACACAGAGTGTACACACCTGCACTTCCCAGTTCAAGATTCAGCCCATTATGGATATGTCCTGGTTCATTTGCAGTGGCTAGGCAACACACATTAAATCTAGATCTTTGAATTGGGAATGGATATGTAAATGTATGAATACAAAGTTTCCTCATTTGAGATTATACATTTGTCTGCAAATTGTGTTACAAGGTGAGAGGTCAGCCTGCTTTGTATTTCAATAAGGCCATCATGTTCTGGCTAAGAAGTGTTTCATCTCAGTATAACCAGTGTTGTGGTTTATTGTTAACAACTGCAGTAGTAAGGTTGAGAGAGGGTTAGAGGAAAGATATCTCTCCTTTTCCTCAGTCCCCATTTCATCCATCCCTTCTTACTCCCATTAAGATATAGTACCCTTGATTGATTAAAATGCATGGTCTCATCCCTTTCTCATTTTTCACATGCAGTCAGTCTCAAGGATAAGGATGGCCTCTGCTCAGAAGGACTTATTGACCAAAATAACAGTGCATCGATATGTCTCCTGAAGGCTGGGCAGACCACAGCATCACAGAGGTTGTATTTTCCCCCAACTCTCTTAGCCTTTAATGGGTGGTCCTGATATGCTGCAGAACGGCATGGTGGCCTAGAAACATATGGC
Organism: Mastacembelus armatus; assembly: GCF_900324485.2. Taxonomy (NCBI): domain Eukaryota; kingdom Metazoa; phylum Chordata; class Actinopteri; order Synbranchiformes; family Mastacembelidae; genus Mastacembelus; species Mastacembelus armatus. Next base: position 11,467,958 of record NC_046642.1, read on the forward strand.
AAAGCCACCTTAAAACTTCATTGTCCTAAAAAGAGCACAGTTACTGGCTAATGTGAACGCTGACAAACAAGATAGAGGAACAAAAACAAGAGATTTGCTTAGAAAACAGCATACTGTGACAATGTAAAATTATATTGCTGCTTTTCTCTGCCTTATTTTTCCAATAAGCAATCTCTACAAGATAAACAGTAGTTTTGATGAGATTCAATTTACAGTGATGGCTGCAGTATTGCTGCAATGACATCAATGATATGATGACAGACGGCTACAACTATGATGCCATCTGTCTATATTTCACGTATTAGCATAATTCAACTAAAATCTGTCATTCACGAAAAATGCAATATTTTCCTGTGAAATAATTAATTTCACAAGCATGGACATAAAATTGCAATAAATCTCATGTATAACAGTTCACACGCACAAACCTATACCAACACACACACAAAAATACACACACTCGCGAATTCTGATGAAGTTACTAGCAGTTAATTCACTTTGCTGGAATATAAGAAAGAATGCAGGTCAGAGTATGTTTTTAATCTGCACACTGAGTTACAACTGTGCTGATTTAATCCAGGTATTGAATGCATACACGCACATTACTTCCCACTGTACTGCATTGTATACTTTCCCCACACGATCAATGTATTCACGGACTGGTTGATAAATTGGTATTCGCGGACAAATGGATCACTTCAGAAACCACTCACAGGCAGGTAACGCTGACAAATGGAGTGAGAGTGTGGCAAGGAAAAGAAGGAGTTGTGCTGAATGGATGAAAAAAAAACAGGTGAAGGAAAAGGATGGGGGGGGGGGTTCATAGGATATGCTAGGGAGTAGATTTTCAGGTAAGCCCTGCAGGACTTGTTTGGCCTAACAGAAAATGACAAGGGGCTTTTGAGGGGTTTGACACTGAACACATAAACCTGGTTGTTCCCTACCCTCCTCAGCCAGTGAGCCAAGGCATTCATCACATTCACCATGGTCAAGTTTGTGAGGTACTTCTGCCTGGCTTCTTTATGAGGCATCTGTGGGGACCTCAAGGCAATGTAGCACTCGTGAGGTCAGTCAGCTGTCTGCCAGTCCATGCATGCAGAAGCAGACCTGGTGCTCAAGCCTCGCCAGAAGCTCCAGCGAGCAGAAAGGCAGACTGTGTTCCTTTGTCCCCATTTTCCCCAGACACCTACGTGATTGCATTGATTTTCGCTGATTCCGTTCTGCCAGCAGTCTGGCTGGATTTTAAGTGTCAAACATCTGTCATACAGAGGCTTCCTCATGCTGACTAGTTGAGCATGCTAAATCTTCACAGAACTAATTGTGAATATATGACAGGAATGAAATGAACAAATGTATTAGTTTAAGGGAAGTATTTGAGGGAATGTGACATAGCATACCATATCATAACATACATACACTGTGGTGTGGTCAGAAAAAAGGAAAATAAAAGTGTCTAAAATATAAAAATAAGTTTTAATCAAACTGTTGGAACTGAGGTGTTTGTAGCGATACATCTGAATTCTGTGGACATATCCCTTGGTGTTCATTTTAGATAGAATAGCAAGAGGGAAAGAAATACAGAGTTCAAAAAATACAATGTTAGACAGAGTGAGCTCACGGTGTTAGCAGAAAATAGAGTGGAACGTCTCCTGCAGCCAGTTACAGGCAGCCGCAGCAGCAAAGTCTTTGTTATGATAAAATCAGGGACCTCTGCAAGCATGCCCTTGATTCTGCAGTTGGCTTAACTCGGCAGGTCACCAAGGGGAGGCAGATGTTGTCTCGAGGCATGTCCTACTGCTTCCACGAGGCCTCTGGCTGGTGTCACTGAGCTTACAGGTGCAGAGGGGATGGTGGACAGGGGAGTTGGAGGTGCACTAAGCCGTTGCTCAGCTGCCACTGGGCACCACCGAGAATATTGGAATGAGCAGATATGCTCATTTTCATCCACTGAGGTATAATAATTGATGATCAACCCTGCTGTCGCATCTGGGAGTCACTGGTCCATGCCATAATACAGCCTTAATGCAACACATGGTGGTGTGGACAGACATGCCATGGGGACTCATCTATTTCGTGTGGCATAAAAGATATCTGAGGGAATACAGGTCCATATAACACACTAAAGAAACCTTCTACCACTCCTTAATGTTTTATACATCTTGAATTGACAGCTGAAATCATCCTGGGAGGAACTCAATAAATTTGATTACTAAAAGCTCCCTTTTAAAATATTTATTTCCTTGAAGCTTTCTTATCCTTTATATTTTCATTACCCCTGTGAAAACAAACAATGAAGACATAAAGTACAAACAATAAATGCTCAAGATTAGGAAAGGTAGCGATAAAGAGAAACAGGAAGAGGCAGGCACTAAACAGGCCAGAATATGTTGACTGGGACCATTTTAGTATTAAAGTAAAAATGCAGCTCAGTATAAACAGCATAATGTAAAACACAACTTGCAGACCACCCATGTAGAGAACTGCGTGTGTGTTCTGTAAAAAGAAACACTAATTGTTCCTCAATTGTTCATTTTATTGAATTTATAGGTGATGAAGGAGGAAGGGCCAAAAGGAATGTGCCTCCATTAAAGTCTGACATTTTACTTTAAGCTTAAAATCTGACCTACTTTTTTTCCATTCTTCTGTGTATTGGCTCTTTTGTTAAAAAGGGAAAAAACTATTTGGTATCTTGATTAATCATCGTTTTTTTCACAGGAGCACGGTGCATGCAGGAACTTTACACACCAGGCATACAAAGTAAATCTGGATGCACAAGCATGTACATGTTTCACCTTGAGCTTCATCTAGCTGAACAAACCTCCCACATTGTACAACTACAGCTAAGAACAGATATCCCAAACACAAAATGCCACCACTGACAATCTAAGGGTCTTTGAAAGCCTCCACTCGCGGATCCTTCTTCAATGTGGCTCTTGTGCTGCAAGAGATCAAACGTAAACACAGCAGCCCAACATATGAACATTCAAAAACCCGAACAGAAAAGTCTCCTAGTGTTTCCAAATAAGCCGGTCTTGCATAGTTTCACTGCCACTTTTTCAAAATAATGTGAAACACTGAAAAAAAGTGAGGATTTCAGAATAAATTCCAAAAAAGATCAATAAGCTGCCATTATCCTGACCACACTGAAAAACATTTAAACCACTGAGTGGCTTTGTCTGATCAAAAAAAAAGGAGCTCCGTTCCATGTTTGTTGTCATTGTTCGTCGTCAGTGATCCGATCAAATTTTAATCACACTATTCAGCCTCATTGATTTCAGTTTACCACAGATTGTGTTGAATGAAATATTGTTCTTTTTTTCTCCATCAGTGGCAATTACTTACAATGAGAGCTCGATATCACAGTGTATTAGGCCGCATGGTGTTTGTGAAATACTGGGTTTGGGCCATTTGTCTGCAGCTGCCAAGATTTTACTATCACTAGCATACATATTCGCATGTGCAGCAGACACATGCTTGCATGCCCTCATCAGGCGCTCATTTACTTTAATATACTTACATACCCACACACCCACCACTCAGACTGCGGTTAAATGCAGACAGAAAGACAATCACATGCATCATAGGCACTGAATAGATCCCTTTTCTTATTTTTTTTTATCTTCATTCAAAGTTAAGAAGACAAAGAAGTACCAGGCTGTGATTATTCTCAAGATGTGTGCCCAAACAAGATGTTTTATATTTCTTGGATCTGTAATATACTTATGCAGATCTCACATGTAGGACCAACTTTTTTGTTCTTCTTATCTTTTCCAGCTAGGTTTTGCAGTTATTATTGCAGTGTTGTAAATGATTAATATTAATTTTCCCGAAGTTAAAAATGTGCACACTTTCACAGAACCCCGGCAAAATCCATCTGTCTTACCTTTTGGAGCATCTGCCATCGCTTACAGGGCCGTCCACCTCACAAGTCACAGGGATTTTGGGACATCTGTCCCAACAGATAGAAAATCAGGATAGGGCCATCCATTCTGTTAACGCTCCACTGAACTCTGTGTTATGTTCAACATAATTTGCTTTTGGTTGCTGCAGCATCCCGGAATATTGTTTTGCAGCAGCTCAGACAAAGTCGACTGGTTGTAATGTGTCCCTTTTCGGCCATTCTGCAAGCAGATAATTTGATAAGCCCCCAGACGTAATGGCTATGCTGCATCCTGATAAATGTGGGTAATATGACAGGGGACAGAGGATTTCCCTAACAATTTCTGAAGAGAAGTTTGGCTATTAGGATGATGTGATATTTTCTGGAGAGAGTACATTTGATCTGAAGGCAACGTATTTTGTTGGCATTCAGTGTAACACTTTATGATTTTTTTTTTTTAGTTACAAGAACTGACGTGAATATTGTCTGTTTTGTTTCTAAGCTTGTTTGTGAGTGTGGATGTGGGTGTTGTATTTGGATTTGTTCAGGCAATATTTCCTTTCAAATAGTTCTTGCAGTGTCAGATACAAAACCCATATTCCACAGGGAAAAACAAAAAGTAAGGTTACAAATACAGAGTGTTACACAATTTCCTATTTTCTGTTATAGTGCCATATGCTTTCACTTCTCCCAAGCAAGAACACTCTCCACTGCACACATATTATTCATAATACCCTCTTATATATTCTAGAAAATACAAATCAGAATAAAGTTAGTGAAACTGACCATGCACTGACCCAAAAGCTCACTCAGCCATTCCTACTTCTCTCGGCTTGCTTTCTCTGAATCTTCTGAGGGTAAAAGCGTCAGCTATTCCTCATATGGTAAAATATGCAATCTGTGCCTGCCAGTCTATGAGCGAGTTTTGGGTTAATCCTCATGAATACGTGACTTTGTCTGCATGAATAAATAAAAACCTGCTCACTGGGTAATTGAGGTGCCGTTCCACTAACAAACGAGGACACAATTTGTAAATGGGATTTTTTTTTTTTTCCCTCTCCTGATCTCGAGCCACAGTGATTTATATCACATGAAAGTGCTTATTAAAAATCATATTGATACACTATATAAAGAAGATGTGACATTGAAATGTTGGATTCTCCCCTGAGGACTCTGGAAAAGTTATATTACATTTCTGTTATTTTATCATTTGCTTCAGTTTTGTAGAAGCGTTGGTGTAAAAATGCCACAGTGCTGATGACTGCATTTTTAGCCTTGTGGCAGAACATTTTGAATAAACCATCATTTGAAATTATTTAAGTTTGAATTACTAATAATATGAATTACTGACCTGGAACTAGTACTGAGTAGCCTGATTCCACTTATACCTAGCGCACATATTGTATGTTAAATTATGAATAACATTTAATGTAAATTATATTTATAATTATATACTTAATATAATATTTAAATTATAAACTATTTACCAAAAAATGTGAAAGTTTGTGCATTAGGGTTATAGAAAGAGAGAAAAATAGAGATGCCACAGACTCAGACAGAGTCAAGGCTACCGACGGCTGGTTGCGCTTTAGAAAGTGTTTCATTTTGTATTTTAAGTGCTCCCAATTATGGTCAATTTGTGTTGCGAGTGTAAGGGATTCCTTATGTTGATCACCTTTATAGAGACAAAAAAAACGCTGTCTGTCTAACGGAGGTTTTGTGACAGATCACTTTGCAATTTCCCAGAGCTGCAACCCTGGTAATTGAGCCAAAAGCCCAAAAAGGTTTCAGCATGTCACTAAGAATCTCAGCAGCCAGGTTACATAAACATTTATAGATGAGTGCAATGTTGGCAAATTACACCAATTATCAGACCTTCACAGCAATTTAGGAAATAAAGAGCATTACTCTAAATGCTGCATAAAATGACAAACAATTTACTACTAATTTAAATGTGTATTCATTTAGTCTTGCTCCTGTGTGCACAATTTAACATTAGATAAAGACTTAGAATACTAAGACCTATATAATGCGTTCATTGATTTTTAGATTTAATTCACTTACTCCATCTGGTGTACGCTGTCTCCTGGATCACAAAAAGCATATGGACGTTGTTTTCCTAATTAACTTGGATATGCATGGAATTGTTTGAATATTTTGCCAGGAGTGTAAAAGCTTGAGCCTGTGGTCCTGCCTGACACTAAAATACTGTATGTCTCATCTGCATACATCTGGTGGATGTGATTCAGACATAATTTTAGTTAAAGTTTTGTGTGAACAAATTACTGAGAACCCTTGTATTATTCCCCAACCAGGACAAATATGTTCTGCTTTGGGCACATTACTGGCTTTATACATGTTATCTACACCAATGACAATTACATTTTGACCATAACCCTTTCTAAGGGGAAGAGCTTTAGAATTGTAGCATGTGAATGTCACTTGGATTGACCTTATGGTTTTCATAGCACTTGAATATTGTCAACTACTTCGTCAGCGACTCGCCAGTAACAACAGAAATTAGCTAAGTGACTAAAATGAAAATAAGTTAATGAGAGTGACCACCAAAATAAAGCCATATCAGATAAATAGATTTCTCTATGTGCTTCTGGATTTCTATTGGACTATGACCAAATAAAACAAACATAATCACGAATGAATGGAGTTTTAACTAATAAAGATCCTTGCCAGGTTTTCTCTGGAAGACCAAAGCCTTCTGCCAAATGACCTTACAAATCACATTAATAACACCAGAATGTAAAACTGACAATAAATGGAGGTCAGATTGAAAAGTGAAATTTTATTGGTATTTGTAAATGTTGCTGGTTTGCTATTGTTATTTTAGTATGGCTGGTAACTGCTATGACTGTGAAAGCCATTTGCATTTGCTTAGGGACTGACTGACCAATGAGAACAGAAAACCAGTCATGTATCATTTCTTCTATTCTGGGAGACAAGTCCTATAATGGCCAACAATTTGGGTAGCATTTACTGTAACAGCAAAAATACACAACAGTTATGATACTTATATCACAAGATCTGATGACAGAAAACGCCATGGGAATGATATAATCAAACTCGGATGGGACACCTCCAGCTTTTACCCCATCATTTACCACCAGACTACACTTTTCTGGTGTTTGATATCCCTCCAAAGCAAGCCTTGAGAAATGCATTGATTTCAGTAGGGTCCAATTCGCCAGTCCTGCCCCTCACGCCTCGTGCTTGACCCACTTATTTTCTCATCTTTCCCTGTTTTCCCATGAGAGTTATGCTTACACATTGCTTTTCCCATTACAGTGTGAGTGGATGCAGGCCAAGTATGACTGCATTACATAGTCTCTCTCTCTCTCTTTGTCTCCCCCTCTCTCTCCCTGTATGACTCACACAAACACATCCACATGCTCCCAGTCTACCTGAATGAGTTAGGTGATACGAGCTCAGTTAGCCAACAAATAAATCACCAGACAAATTGACATATATGCCAGGAGAGACCATCTAGGAGTCGGTGAACACGGCATGTACTAAAATGATTTCAGCCTGGATGGATATTGATAAAACAAGGGCCCATACTGTCCAGTAATTCCTAGAGTTTAATGCTGGCTGGTTACGTAAACCGAGTCTTACATATTGCAATTCTAATACATTAATTCATATTTTAGTATCTGCGTAATGAGCATTTAGGTTACAGACAAGCTTGTATACCTGAGGTTTCAAATCTGTGGGTTTTCATGTCTGCCTTCAACCTGTAATTTACAAGCTGTAATTTCCCAAGGTTACAGTATAAGCTAAATAGCACAGTCTTTAAGTTGGAACTAAACAGAGAAAGGCTTCTGAGCTAATGTCCTTCCATCACTCGTGTTTAGAAAAGACTAAGAGAAAGATTAACTACTGAATTAAGCCTACTGATACATGGCATGGAGGGATGATTGCATTTTTTTTAAACACAAAAACAGCCAAAGGTAAAGCACTCATATATTCTGACCCTATATGAAATATTTGCTACATTTAATGAAGCAGAGGCACACTGTTCGCCAGAAGCAGCCTCACGTATATAGCTCGAAGCCAGGCAGAGCACTCTTCTATGCAGCACTGTTTTGGGATTTAGTCTGGTGGTGTGAAAAACCTACGATCTGTATTTTTCAGCTATAGACACAATATACCCGGGACCAGGATAACTTTTAGGCATTCTGCTGATCTTGTAAGTCATTGTAAAAACTCACTGAAGGAAGTACATTTTGTCTTGTGAGCTGAAGTTAAATCAGTTCCTGAAACTAGGGTTAAGTGGCCTTTGGGTGCTGTATTGTAGGGTAACTATTGTTAATATTGTTTGGACATAATATCACTTTTTATTAGAAGAAAATGTTCAAGAAAAATCTTTGATATTGTACTTGATACAGTATAAAAATTGCTGAAGAGAAATCGTTCATTATCAATTAGTTATGTGACAGATACTCAAAGATTTTTTTTACTTTGAAACTTGCTCAGCTTGAAAGGATAAGGCCAAGGGAAAGAGTGCAGGCAGCAGAGTTTAAGGCTGGAGTTTGGGTTTCTTTGGAAGGCTGCATAATATTTCTTAATAGGGTGGAAAGCATGCTTGAGGCAGGTCTGTGGAGATTCTCCCTTCCTCTCCCGGATTATCATTTTTAAGCAGCTTCCTTGGGAGCATCCAGAATGAACAGTATAAAAGCCAGGATTGAAAAAAAAAAAAATACACCTTAGCAATTTAGTTATTTCACCAATTTGCTTCCCTGTATATAATTTGCAAAATTTACTGCTCACTCTCATGTCTCATGCAAGCAAGTTCTGATTCATTTGTCCCTAAAGCAAAGGCATTTTGAGCTTCACTCTATTGTGCCAACTATTATCGTAAGTTGGACTTATTTAGCTTTTCCCCATCTGACACATTCAGCCGGGCACTTTTTCTGTTGTATCTATGTATTTCATAAGGACTGCCCAAGAGCTGTCGTCAGAATAATGCAGAGAATCCTTTGCTCCTGATTTGGTTTTATTAATGATGAGGGAATAACATGGCAATATCTCTTCAGCACTGCTGATCCAAAGAAGTTTGTTTTCATTTTCTTAAAGAATTCATATAAACTTCAATTTGGAGAAAAGAAACTCAGAACTGAAGTCAAGAGGTTACAGGGAAGATTCTTTTTTGGAAACAGTGTCAGTGATCTCTCTGTGGACTGCAAAGCAAATATCACAGAGGCATCCCACTTTATTGTTTCATGCATTTCATATCCATTGAGTGATACATATGCAGTGTGGCAAATCCTTGAGAGCAAGTTGCAGTTTTATATTGAAACAGATGGTGAAATTACAATTCCATATTACTATTGATCCTCAGTGGAAACTGAACTACAAAGGATCCATCATGTGGATTGGCTGCATTTGCAACTTACTATGTCCAGGTCATCCCTGTTCTTATTAGCTGGAATATCTGAACTTCTCCAGGTAGATCTTCCTGATTTTCCATTCACAGCAATAGCATTTGCATTTTTCAACAGAGGCAGGATTTGAGCAAAGAGTGTGATTGCTCTCTTTGCTAGTTAAATGTTTAAAGAAGACATGCAATTTGAATTGCTGCAGAGCTCATCAATATGAAATTGGACTAGTGGAGGGAAACAAAATGTAAAGAGGCAGCCTAGCACTCTGTATGCTCAAATCCAACACTCCATTTTCTACCACAGCAACACAGGGGTAGACTTTCAGGAAAGAAGCAAGAACTCCTAAGGCTACTCTACCTTCTGAGGGCTTTTCTTGATGTCAACAGCATAAACACTTGCAATAGACATCACAGCATCTGCAGGTAAAAACTGGGACAAAAACAAAATGGCTTTTAAGTGAGAGAATTAATTATTAATATTTCATACATATTAAACATATATGCAAAAATTACTTATTGATCAACAAAGCCAATGATGTGTTTTTAAAATCTATTGATATTAAATCTCATCATGTCAGTCAATCTTATTTCCACATTTACAGAGAGGAGATCAATTTTTGTCTTTTTTTTTTATAATGCCAAGAATAAACCAGTCTGTTAACTAGCATGAAGCATTCTATATCCATCTGGGGAAAACTTCATTAGACCTCTGAGCTTGTTATCTGTCACTCAAAAAAGATCCAATAGCATTGATAATCCTACTAACACCCACCCGTTGTTTTCTGCCCCTGAAATCCTGCTGTGCTTGAAGATGTGTCTGCGGCAGCAAATTATTAAATTGTATTTTTCATTCTCAAGGGTTGTCAGCAGCCTCGCAACAAAGAGAATTTCCCAATATAATTTTGATTACTAGAGGGAAGGTGAAAAGTAGAGCAGATTCTGGTTAAATAGTGATGCTCCCAACAAACAAAAGAGGAGTCTTTTGGCATGTAAACGTATCTCCTCCTTAGTTCTTACTCTTAATGTCAAGCCAGGTCCAAATTTGACTGATAAGCATGCTTTGTCCTAAAGCAAATGTTGCTCAACAGAATGAAATCATTCGTATGGAGACAGTCAGAGTTCAATAGACTTTCTGTCATCCGCTACTTCAGCTGATAAAACGCACAAGGCAGAAGGGTGAAAGGGAGCCATTTGCAGAGTTGACAGATTCCATCATGGATGCCTTTAACATACCTGAACACTGCTCTTTCCCCGCCTTCTGTGTGCCCTCTGCAAGTGAGAGGGGTGATGAATCAGGCTTTATGGGCCTTCAGAGTGCCGGAGAGGCCGATCTGTGTGAATGGCTGTTAAAATCTGACATAACTTGACCAGGTCCTTTAACAAGCTCGAAGCCATGCTACACCCACAGTCCACACTGCACATTTGTATCGTTCTCTTATATACTGTGCCTGAATAATTTCCTAGCTGAGTTCCTGATTAACAAACTTGGCTGCTACTATAAGTTACAGTGGAAAACAAATATTTCTCAATACACTTGAGTTCATGGTTTTCCCTGACCTGAAGAATAATCTTTGACCTCTGGCTCAATTATAGTGGGTTTTCCTTAATATACTGTTTAGTTCATTGGCTGATAGCCATTACATTGTCCTTGCCCTAAATTCATCCTTCTAATAAAAAGTGAGTAAAATATATATTTAAAAAAGAGAGAGAGAGCAATAGGAAGAAAGAGTGATAAAATATAATCAAATTAACCAGCGTGTTATTTCCTGATTTCTAATACAGTGACAGCGACGGGATGAGAAAACAATGCCCTAATTCACTGTTTCATTATTATAAGAAGCAGATGAGTTAATCTCTTTGAAGTTGTTTCCTTCTCATTGCTAAAGCCCCCAAAGCACTGCGGGCAAGCAAAGTACACACACAAATCACAAAGCTGCAAAAATTAAAAATCTGAAACATTGGTAACTTAATAAAAGGAATTAATCTAATGACCACAGCTGAGCATAATGCATGTAGTAAATTTGTAACATAAATGAAAAATGGACTGCTACTGTAAGTCCTGTTTCCAGCAAAAATGTAGTGCAGTGTTAATAAAGGTAGCTGCATTCATACATATTAACACAAATCATTCCAATATATATAGAATAAATGATGACTAATTCTCTGTTTGTTTTTGTATGTGGACAAGAAACAAAATATAGTGGAACACAGGACACACAGGGTCCTTTTTGCAAATATTTCATAAATAAAAGGGGTTTATCTTTACACTCATAATTACAGTATAATCAAAATTCAAACTCTCTACTGAAATTTAAATTGTGTAGCTGCAGTCCAGCTGACTTATTTTGAAAGTGCAAAGCAAAACCTTATTTCTGTCCTCTTTCTCTTGTTGTTCCTTGCTTGTGTTTACAGTGACCTGTTTTATTACAGAATCATATTGAGAAGTTGTTGTAGCTGTAAAAGCCTCAGTTTTTATACTATATGTCCATCATGTTGCTGTGACAACAGACTTGGCTAATCCATAGTGGAAGGGGCACAACTGTGGTGCCATGAAAAAGGGCAGATTGATGAAGAGAAATGGTAACATCACCTGGGTTTAGATTCACTCTGATCTTCCCTCTGAATATTTTGTTGATGTTGTGAAGTCACATTTTCACACATTCATGTCATGTGCACTTGTGTGGATTGTGTGTGTGTGTGTGTGAGGGTGTGTGTGTGTGTGTGTGTGTGTACGCACATGCGGGTGTGTGTGCACGACAGTGGTCTGGCAATCATAGGGAATAACACAGCTCTATGATTGCACACTGCCCTTGAAAAAAAATCTATTCCCAGTTGAACTCAAAACACCCTGAAGCTTTCTCACCAAACTCAATACTTTTGCTGTATACATTCTGCAATATATGAACCAGAAACATAAATGAAAATTAACACTTGTATTTGTGGCACTTAATTACAGTAGGATACCTACAGTATAATATTCAAGCCACCCACACACAACGAAAATCTTGTTCTCCTTACTCACTGGTGTGCTTCTCCTGAGAATAATGATAAAATGACAGTATCACATAAAATAACTATAAATACGTATCAGATCAGAGTATAAAATCATATACTGTATAAAGTTCAGGATATTCTGAAAAATATATGAATTTTTGTGCATCGCAGTTAAGTGCTACTTTCATCCACATGTCTTTTGATTTGGTCTTTTTTTCGGGGGAGCATTTTAGATCTGACATGCTTTTTGTTCTTGTTAAATGTCACTGACAGGTTTTGACATGAAAACTTAAGTTTGCAGTATCCAACCTGTCATACTGTATTTGTAAACAGCTTACGTTTTTTATTCTCCGAGCTTAGGGGAAAGGAGGTGAAGCCTGACAGCAGACAAGGGTTTTTAACAAACATCCCTGCATGCATACATAATGTCCTTTTTCAAAAAAGAGAAGGTTTGCCGCTCCATTTAATATGTAGCATTACTGTGAGCGCCCAGAGGATACCTTCTGTCCACAGCTTCTATGGGCTGGGTGCACTATACATAGCAGCTCTGAATCATGCTGTATGGCAGCACAGCTCACCACTCCCCCTATCATGCATCAAGGGAATGAGTGCTTTGCTCTAATGATATTATGCATCCCCAAGAATCCATGGGCCCATGCAGAGTCAAAGCTTCTTGGAATAATCCATCTTATGATTAATTACCTACAGTTTTTGCAAACTGAACTTTGGTTTACTGGACAAACGTTGGCCGTCCCGCATTGGCTACATCAGCTGCTGCATGCTGTGTCTATGTTGCGCTTGTATTGATTGATGTAGCTGAGTACTATGATTGCTGTCCTACACAGCAGCAGACAAGGCCAATAGAAATCCTGTGGATTTCTATGGCTCAAACAGGTTTAACTCATCAGCAAAATAGGAATCTCTTGGGTCCTCGGGGAGTTGGACTGGAGATACATCAAGGGCAGGTGTGAAGAGACAGTTGACCCATGGCCTTTGCCTCCCACTGCCTAACCTTGGAACTGAATTTCTGTCTCCAAGCACAGCCTTAAATCTTCCTCACTAGATCAATTTGAGGATGTATAAACAGTTGGGCAGGAAGCTTTGGATAAGAGCTCAATATCAAAGCATAAAGAGACACATGGGACACATCTCTGCACATTTTAGACCTGCCTAATTAAAGAAAAAGCAGCATAGATTTGCACTGGTTAATCTCCCCGCTCAGTGGTACATGTACTGTAGGTGTGAATCAGTACACCTCCATATATTTTAGAAACTGTCCTCCTGTTTATACACTTTGCAATAGTTTATTCTTAGGAAACCTATAATTGTGACGGACGCAAAGGAGGAAGTCAGGTGATGTAGGAGGAGGTTTCATTGTTGTTTCTTGTAACCATAACCAACTCCATAACTTAAACTGAGTGGTTATTATTGTAACCATGACAAGAGTCTGGTACATCTGCCACAATAGGGGCGCTATTCCAGAAGACTCTTCTTTGGTATGACACAGTAAGGACAACTGACCTATGTGGTTATCTAGGCTGAAGGACTTTTTGGTATTATTTGCTTAATGAGCCATTGGCAGCTTGAATTAACTGCTTAAATTCAAAGGTTAAAGCAAAAGCTCTGCAGCTACATGCTTCAAAAGGTGCTTATTGCTTAACTTAAAAACCTGGGCAGCAGATTCTAAATTATTAAAGTCTTCTGAGTTCTTTCTGCTTTTATGTGGCCATTTAGTCCACCAGATGAATTAACAGCTCTAATATAAACATACTCCTTAAGTGTTTAAACATTGTTTTGTTCTCATCCAGTTAATTTGGAAAATCTTTTTGTGGTAATCATTTTCCTTACTTAATTGACTGCACTAGAAGTTTTTAATAATATTGAAACCTTTTTACAGGACGCATAATTTATTGTACAAAATCCAGCATCTTCCAGACACATTAGATTATTATATTTGTTTTTAAAACCAAACAGCCCACCATGTGCTCCTGCAAACACACACAAAAAGAATCTATTTTGTCACATTGACTTGGAAACTGGTTGTGACCAAGAATTAAGGCTGGCTTGCTTGTCAAAACGCAATCTCTGAACACAGCGATGATCCATAAGCAACAAGACAGCCATTCAAGGCCTGAAAATTCTTTCCCTTCTGCGAGCACAGAGGAAGAGCACATTATGAATGAGTAGTTAGAGAATGAGCAAGTTTTTATTTGGCCATTTGCTTAATTTTACTCCTGCTGTAGCCTAGAAAAATTATTTTATTCTGCACAATCAAATGCTATATTAAACTGGTATCAACAGTGATAAACACATGTATGACAAGTGCAGTTTTTTTTTCTGTGTATATGGTTCATTACTTCCAGATACAAACAGGAGTTTATATTACCAAGCACTTAGGTTTCCAGTCTGTTTAGGGAACAGAGTAACTCAAGACTTCTGTTTTGAAGAAATTCCGACCCATGCACATGTAACTTATTAACTTAAAGCTTGGCTCAGAGTATTTTCTTTATGCTTACACTCATATTTCACACTTGAGACAGTAAGTGATTTTTTTTTTTTTTTTTTTTTTTTACAAAAACTCATATAGAGAAATCTTATTCGCTTTTTATCCATCCATTATCTATACCCACTTATTCCTATTTAGGGTCACAGGGATCTGCTGGAGCCTATCCCAGATCTCTTTGGGTGAAAGGCTGGGGTACACCCTGGACAGGTCACCAGTCCGTCACAGGGCCACATATAGACAAACAACCTCACACACTCACACTCACTCCTATGGGCAATTTAGAGTCACCAATCAACCTGACATAAATGTTTTTGGACTGTGGGAGGAAACCAGAGTACCTGGAGAAAACCCACACAAGCACAGGGAGAACATGCAAACTCCACACAGAAAGGCCGCTGCTGGGTTCAAACCAGGAACCTTCTTGATGTGAGGCAACAGTGCTAACCACCAAGACTCTGTGCTGCCCCTTGTTATAAACCTTAAAGCATTCATTTGTAAGGTTACCCTGTCATACTATTGGAATACACAATTTTTATGGCTAGTTACAAAGCTAAGTATATTTTTAACTATTGGCATTTCAGAGTCATTTCATGGCATGGAACCACTGTATTTTTCCACAATATGTACTGGTGACTAGGAGGCATTGGTATCTAAAACATCAACCAGGTGGTGGTTTGAAATTTCTCACCTTTGGAAGGAGTGAAAGTAAGCAGATGGCAGGCCTTTAGGGTCCATAGCACATTGTCGACAATGAATTACAGTCCAGAGGGGAATGGGATGGCTGATAACCTCCATCCCATGGTTCCATCTGCTGAATCCTAAGCAAGGACAGTGCATCCAGACATGTAAACCCAGACACTGACATCTAACAAGCCTGATGTAGATTTGTACAAAAGGTGAATTGGAGACAATAATTAATTGTTTTCTGGATGTGTTATGAAGCTCTCATGGAAAATATGTATTTGGTGTTGGCAGTGCAGTACACCATGTACCAACAGACTGTTTATTTAGGCAGAAATTGTCATCCTTTTGTTGAGTTGTTAATTGTTGAACACTAAATTAAACATTTATTAAATGAAAATTTTGGAATAGTGGTACCTTTTTCTGATCATAATAACTGAATAACAGCCCACAATAAAAGAGTAGTGATGATGTAAGAAACTACTGTAAATTAGATGGCCATTCAAAAGGATTCAGCCTGGCATTGTACCTTCACTACAAAGCAATCTCTGGGCTGTTTTCAGGACATCTATTCAAAGCCCCTCTGTATGGCTCTTTGGGGTGATCTAGAAAGAAAAGACTTAGACATAGCAAGCAAAGGCAATTGACACAAAATACATGCCAAGTCTCTCTTTGTCCTGTTGAAACAAAGTGGTTTGTCATGTTCTGTACATTCACCAGGTTTCAAAATAGGCTTTCATCACAATGGGACTATCTAAATCCTATTGTGTCAGCACAAGGCAATGTTCTCAGCATCAAATAGAAAAGGAATAATGTTGTGTCTAATTGTGGTTCCTTTACTATATTCTCCAACTAGGTTTAATCTAGCTCCATTCAGGGCTATTGTACTTAGAATGTAGTCTGTGCAGCAGAATTACTGCCAAACATAATTCAGCCTACACAACAAGCATTGACAGGAGCCTTCAAAACCATCAATATAAATTGCAAAGATACGGTTTGGTGCCTTCACTCATATATCAGTATTTAAGGAATTACAAGGAAGAGTGGACGTTTGAAAGTTACTTCAGCTCTGTTGAAATTCCAACTGGTCCTGCAGCTACCTGCTTGCTCTCTGCAAAACCTGCTGCCTCCACAATATTGTTCAGCCCATTTGTATGTGATGGGAGGCCCCCTCTCTTGACATGCTTGTATGAGGCCCGGGTACAGTAAGAAATCAAAGCCTGCGCCGAAACAACAGCTGTTTCTACTTATGTAATGGCTGCAGGATGACTGTTCATATCCTGGCTTGTTGAAGCTGTCACAAATCATTAATCTTGGGCCTGTCTGTGGGGCCATGCTGTCAAGTTGTTTTTGGACATCTGTGGCTAGACAGAGGCAGAACACGGCGTTTAAGCAGGAGCCTCACACCTTCACAATGTTACAAGATAACTTAAAATAATCTGACCTTACCTGCAGCTCTTACTTTGTCCTACTGAAGTATGTTAATTAAATGTCACTGAACTTCTTTGTCAGTGTGAGGCTGGTAAATGTAAAACCTGGTCCATGCTACTCAATGCATATACTTTAATAAGAAAACTACATATATATATATTCCTGCATAAAAACTCTAGCTAATAATTTATAGCATAGTAAATACTTTTTTTTCCTTACGTGAGCACTTGACTGTTGAAGGAGGAGTACAAGAAAAAACACATTCTATCCAGTGAGCACTAAAGAAAGCCATTGCACATTTCTTGATGGTGGGGGTTATTTATGTCTGTTGCTCCCTCTTGTGCAGTGCTACATATGTTGTAGGTTGGATGCATTGCTGGCAGTGCACAGCAACAGAGAGCCCTGTTGAGGTACCTTAGAGCAAATAGCACATCAATGGGCTTAGCTGCAGCATTAGTGAGGTCTTAAGTAACTTTTCAATACAGCAAGACATTGAACAGACACTGAGGGAGGCTCTGTGCCCTCTACTGGTGGATAATGGCAAAGAATTCTTCAGAGTTTACTTAATATTACAAATGCGTTTCTTTTAGGATGATACAGGTGCTTCATGTATTTGAGACAACAGATCATGCCTTCAGCACTTTTTGCTTGCTCTAATATTTTGTATATAAAAATGTAAATATGTATTAGGTGCTGAATTATAACAGGTCTTTTTTTGAATGGGACATAAAGATGGATGCACAATGTTATAGCATGTATAGAAAGTGACCATTCATTTTATTTATTTTTCGATCTTCTTATCATTAATATTTAACAAATTAGAACAAATGAATTATAAAAGCACTGAACCGTTAAAGTGAGATGTACAGCTTGGCCCAGCTCATAATTGCTTTTTCAAAGACTAGCCTTGAAAGTAATTAGAGGTTGGAGTAAAAACACTAACCATTCAGATAATCAGCTTGCCATTAACACCTTAGGGGCTATATTCTGTTATCAGCTTGACCCTACTCTCCCCACCTGATTTGCAGACTTTACTCTTTAGACACAAAGTGTTAGTGGATTGATTAGTACAAAGGTCATCCTGTAATACTCCCAGCATATTTGTGGTCCAGGAAGTTATTGACTTAACAAAATGGATGGCATCATACTTTTCAGCAAGACTGTTGTTTAGTAGCCCCATGTTGATCAGAGTAAACTAATTAGGCAGTCTTTTTTTTTTTTCCTGAAACAAAATTTCCTTTTATTGCTTGACCTTTCATGGTGGCCATTGATAAACTTGTCATTGAGTGTGAATTTCATTATGGAGTGAAACTCATCTTTATTGATCAAATTAAGAGGCAGCAGGTTGCAGGAGGAAATATAAGGCTGAAAGGTGAATATAATCACCAGCTTCAAACCACCATGTCAACCCAGCAACATCTCATTTTGTCATTTTTCTTTCTGAACTGGGTTTATTGGAGAGATTTTACTTACAAGAAGAATAATTGAGCATGATAATGTTACATCTGGGAGAGACTGGAAAATTAAACCAACTTCAGGAAGCTATGAATTACATCCAAGCTACACAAACACTGTAAAAATGTTCCAGACCTTGTTTTTAATGTATTGCATAAACTTAAAATACTATGTTTACAAGAAAATACATCATTTCACTCATATCGCACATGCTTTTTGGTTGTTGCCCGACCATATGGTCCATAATCATTTGGCAACAGGTATAAGGGTGCAAATAACTGTGAATAATATATGCCTGCCTTCACATACAAGTGACTTGACAGGTTTGGAGAAAAACAATACTTTGCTTTCAGTAGGAAGTCATGCCATTTTATTTATGGTTAATTTAATTTATTTACAATATTTCAGCTTCAATAATTGATGCACCATGCATGGATCATTCTTTTCACAAATAGAGGAGACAGCATCCTGTTTAATTTTGTTATTTTCCCATTAAAACCTGAGAAAACATCAAAGGCAGAATGATTTAATTAACAATGTGGAGAGTCTGTGTACAGCCGTCTGAATTTTGCAAATTACTCTTTGCTGAGAATAAGAGACTTATCAGGTCCATACAGACATCGCTGCACACCTCAAAAGAAGTTGTGTTGACATAAGGAAGGGGAAAATGCATGTCTCCACCAGACAGAATTATCCACTTCACAGGTATTTTATTTTACAGTTTTCAGGTTGGAAAATTAATACCCTTTCTTCTTTTGCCAGTGGAGTTTACAATTCTTTGTCATATGCTCTGTGAAGTGTTGACATGGAATAGAAGACGAGTTAAGTGTTGTATATGGAATATCAATGCAATTTATTTCTTATTTTATTTCCGTTCTTTGTAATTGTTTTTCATGGAAAAATGTATTTCCCTCTTGGGTTTGCGAGCTTTTAGTCTTTCAAGCAAATCTGTAAAAGTCCCCTCAAATTTTTATTAATGACAACTGAACAATAGTTCAGATAAAAATGTAAAGAAATAGCAGCTGGACCTTGTTAACCACTTCAAATGATGACTGTCCGACTTTGCTCTTTAAACATTCATATCAATCAAAGAGCAACTGGCATGAAGGGACTGGGAGCTAGACGGAGTCTTCTCTGTCTCTAAGCTATAAACACATTGTTGGGATGATTTCAGCAGTGCAGATAGTTTGTTGAAATGTTTCTCAAACAATATTGTAGCAAACCATGTTTTTTTTTTGTTCCAACATCTCAATGTTGTCTTAAGGTGAGGTATGATGTCTGATTATATTGCTGTAATGAATTATGAATAGAAATGACTGGGGTCATATGCTCGCAAATTAGTAAATTAGTTTTTTTTTTCTACATGTCAAAGAGATGAATGGTTAACACCCAGCCTTCCTTAAGTCTGACTTCAATACTGTATGTTTATTCCCTGAGAGCTACTGTAAATAAGAGTTGATGTGTGGGTGAGAAATGGAACAGAGACAATGAAAGAAATGCTATAAACCATGTCGATGGAAATCATCACTGGATGATGTCCAACACAAGGCCTGTTTTTAGACTGTATCCCCTAATGGCTCTTCCTTGAATGGACAATCTGTAGAGGAAATTGCTTGATCCAGCGCATGTTTAATAGTAATGCAGAGTATCTGAAATAGTCCTCTCAAGATGAGAATAAAATCCAGAAAAATAAACAGCAGTAGAAAGAGTAAAACAGACTGGCAGGAGATAGAGTCACACAGAGACTAGGAGCAAAGACAGAGGGAGTGAAAGAAAATTATTTTATTTTCTTTCTAGGGGTGACACTTCTAGCCATTTTAATATCATACCTATGTTTTGTTGCAGTATTCCTCCTCCTACTTGACATTTCTGGGTTAGAAAGTGCCTATTACAGCTTTCCATTTCCATGTTTCACGTAAATTCACATTAAAATATTTCCACAGAAATTATCTTTTTCACTGTCACTGGGTGATTTTGTTCTATTATTGTGGTCAAAAGAACCACAGGTGAAGGGAAGGCAAAGCAAGGCAGAATATTGTGGTGATAGAAATGTCACATTTGATAGAATCACATTAATTACAGGCATGTACTAAATTGTTCTTCAGTGCCTGTACATTGTGTTAGCTAATGCCATGCTTTGAGTGACATTCTAATTCACATTATTTCATGGGACAATGAAGAAAAAACATCTGGTGCTTTATCATTTATTTTAATAATCAATTTAATTATAGCTTAAATCAATCATGGGCGACCTTTAGTAACATTCAGGGAGCAACCAGTTTCTTGCAAAGAAAAAACAATAACGCGATCAAAACATGGTGACAGAAGCTTTAAAGCTAGTTCGGGACACTGTTAATCAAAACAAGACTTTTACTGCAACTTCTACTAGTACCACTACTAACTAATAATATTAACCCATACATTTTTTTTTAATCCAGACTTACTTATTGCTTTCTGATTTCATCTTGCACCCTGTTTATTGCAGATGACAGGTATTGAGGGGTTTGCAGAGCACGCTGGGGGAGTGGGGAAGGGGTGGTTGGGTGAATGTCATCAATCAGCATTAACCATCAGCTCTGAGCTATTGACTGATGATTCACCATGGCAGAATCTCTGACTCTAAAATGAAAGGCGGCAGCAGCAAAAGCAGCGGTGGCAACATGAGGCAGAGACACTCAGTTGATTGGCACCTCATTGAGTCTGGCAGGGGAGCCTTTGATTGCGCTAGCTGTCAATATCATGTAATTGTTTTTCGTACATACATGGTGCCCCCTGTTTTTTGCAGCAGGGTCTATTATTCAATTTGCCTGTATGGTATTGTACTATTTTCTTTTTCTTTTTTTTTTTTTCTTTTTTTTTTTTTTGCTGAATTTATTTATTTTTTTCAATGATATAAGACAGCACATTTGCAGCATTCATAGAAATCATTTTGTTACTAGATTTACCCTCTTGTTGATACTGTGAGCAAAACACAGTGGTTGTAATCTAACACCATCCAGCAGGACATTGTAACATCATTGCATTATGATTCTTAACCCATAGTAGACAGCTAGATTAGCTGCATATGGTGTTAAATCTGTCCTTCATGGCTACCCTAGGGTGTATCAGAGTAGCCAGTTATGTCTTGAAGCTTTAATTGAGCCCATTTCAATTATCAAATTAATTGTGTTGCTGGAATACATATACTGAGCTCACTAGTGCCTTGACAAGAGTGCAGTCAGGCTCAAATTGGGTTTAAATTTCTTCTTAAATGGCACCCATAACTGCTAGAGGAAGTGTTCAGGGCTGAGAGAGCAACCCTGTTCTCCACCCCAAGGTCAGCGGAGAAGACGAGATTTAATTGAAATTGAAACTGTCTACCTGATAGTTTGAAATAATTAACAATATCAGAGTAGGGAGAGGAAGAGTCGGGGGATGAAGAAAAATAAAAAGGACATCATTCCTAGATAAAAATGGCAGACCGGTGGCAAGTCATCAATTCTGGTGAATTGAATGTCACTGTGATTGACTGGACCTGACTCGGATTGTCACACATGAAACTCAAACAAGTAGCACAAACAAGACATATGATACTAAAACCTCATCCGGGGTTTATAGAGAGGATCAGTCTGTTTTGATTTTCTTTTAACAGAAAATGTGAGTGTAATTTGGGGAACTGATAAGCTGTGACCTAGGGTCTCAAATGCAAAGTAAGACATATAATAGGTCACTAAATGTTGAAGACAAAAAGCCACTTGTTTTGCAAATGTACTATTACTGATACATGGATCCCAAAATCATCTAGCCTGTACTAGTGGTTTTCTCCTACCACCCATAAAACAAACTGTGCCACCCCTCGGCCCCAAAAGACTTCAAAAGTCACTTCTGCCAGCCCAACATTTCCGCACCAGTTAATAAAGGGGAAATGAATTGTATCAGTGTTGCTGTCTTTGCTCATAGTGAATAGGAAATTATCATAGAGATGGGTATTGGCGCCTTCACACACTGAATTACATAGAGTGCGAGCCTGTTTCTCTCTCTGTCACACATTCAAACACTCTCTCACACACACATGCACACAGGCATGCACGCGCACACACAGACACGGTAGCTTGAAATCAACTGCAGGGATGAAATTGGCTATAGTGATGTCATCGTAGCAGTGGTGGCAGTGGCGATGAGCCAGGAAGCCCTGGCAATTTTCTCCCACAATTCTACAAATATCCGGACATGTTAGTGACATCCAGGACATTTTTTTTTTTTTTCAAACTTTGTGTCTCTCTCTTTGCCATCCCCAGGCTCTGCTAAGACATGTTAAACATAAGGGCCGATAGTAGTTACCAGACAGAAGAAATGTGACATACCCTTGCCTCTTTGTGGATGTTTGTCATGTTAGAGGAGGATGAAACAACGGACACAAAGGGGATGGCACCCCGGGACAAGCAAAATATACAAGTGTCCACAGGGCCTGCCAGGCACACAAAATCAAAAACGTGGGGTGTTAATATCTGATAGTTAGCGCTCCAGGCTGAACAGCATAAAAGACATTGAGGTCAATGGGTTGCCGGCAGTCTCTAGAGCAAACTAGTTGCGTGCCTATTTTCACCATCTCCTCCTCTGTGGACGGTCGTAGCCACTGGAGCATTTGCCTCATCATCACAGGCAGAACACAATCAGTGAACCTACTTCCTGCTTTTGCCCTTTTATATTATTGTAATACTTTTTTTTCCACTTTTTTTTTTAATGACACTGTTCAGAATGAAAGGGTGAGATTTCTTGCAACCCAAGATAAGAAAACAATGCACAAGTTTTCGAGTCCAAATGGTTTGATTTTGTTGAAAATTGCTTACAATCTAGATCAAATCTTAAATATTAGACACAAATAATAAAATATACTAAAAACAATACTAAAAAGATTTTTAGGAAGTTGTTATGGCAATTATTATATTAGCAATTGAATATCAAATATTTATGTAATTTCTCAAAATATAACCAAACTGAATATAAACTAATTCCTAATTATATTGTTTTATAATTGCATTTGTAGTCCGAATTTGGTTATTTAGAAATACTTGAATAACCGTATTGAATCAGCACCCATCCTTATTATGTGCTGGAATTAATCTGTGTCAAAAGCACTGTGTGATACTGTTAATGCTGTGTAACGTCAATTAATTTTGTTTATGTAAGAGTAACACTTCTGATGATGTGACAGCCTTATGGGTATTTGGCCTGAGAGTGAAAATGTAATGAATGGTTTGGTTCACTCAGAGTGCTGATACAAACAGCAGCAAAATTAAGTTTTTTTTTCTACCCTGGAGTGAACTGACATCTCTACACCAACAGTTGTTTTAAAAATCAAATCAAGTAGATGTTTTCGTCATAGAGTTTGAAATAAGCCCTAGGTTTTATTCCATTATTTATGGACTAAACTTAGTACCTTTTGTGCTTATGTCTCAGCAACCTCCATATTCTCTCACACTCTCCCTCCCTCTGCGTGTCTATCTGTATCCCTCTCTGTTGGAAATGTTAGTTGACAATGCTTGCATTCAACACAACTGAAATATAGTGTGTAGTGACAGAGACATAAACACAAGCCACTGAGTACCTCTGTGATTTTACTGAGAGCATATCTGTCAGCCAAGGCCTGGAGGAGTAAAAAGCACATATCTGAACTTTCAGCGGCTGGTTTTTTTGGGTGGAGGATCGTGACAGTCGACATCAAAACAGTAAAAGTAAAGCTGTGATTTATTGAATGTGCTGCTTGTGTCTGCTTTTATGTTTGCCACTGATACATTATATGACTTTTCTTCTGCTTTCAGGAACATGGCGATGCGAATGAATTAAACATGTTAAGCAGGAACAGGTCTTTCTCTGAAAGCCTTACCCTTTTCATGATAACCTCTTTTTAGACATTCAGTGGACTTATCACAGCGTATAAATAGGGCAGAATTCATTATTCAGGGGAGGTTTCAGTGAAAAATTAATAGTTGTCCCCGGAGGAGGGTCTGTAGCGCTTCAGAAAAGGAAAACCTTTAAAGTGTACATGCACAGGGGGAGCTGCGGAGTGTCTGCCCCTCATTTTAAAACCTTTACCATGCTACACGACACACTGATATTCCAAATGTAAGTTTGCTCAGCACTAATGACTGTGACTAATACAGTATACAGTCTGCATTCATGCCTAAGCTGTTTGCAAAATATTTTGAAAGTGCAGAAAGAAAAGGAAAGAAAAAATGGATAGCATACTGCAAGTGCCTGCTCCTGACACTGACACCTAATATAGATTACACATTTTCAGCATTGCCTTGTAGGACAAAATACCAGGACTTGAGTTGTTGACATCTAAGGAAAGACTCCTTTTTTGTGACTATACTGAATGTATTCACTAAGAATTACAGTGTGTACAGTGTGGTACGATAAACACGCACACTAGAAAAAAAAAAACAACAACAAAAATGTACATCAGGCCCTCCTCCCTTACGTCATATACTGTAGGAGATTAGAGTTTTCACCATGCCCAGATCACTCATGTGCTGAAATCTTGCTGCCGCTGGTGCTCAGTGGTTTTCTGCCTGCCAGTTATCTGTTGAAAGATGGGCTTCACGATGCCTTTGTATCCACATCCTATCTGTCTGGCCATGGAGGCAATAACAGTAATGTATGGCTAAGGGAAAACAGAGCTAATCATCAATGACTGCAAGATATATAGCATATGCAGTGGCACCTTGTTTATTACCCTCTCTTCTCCTACTGCTGAATCCATCAGCTATACCGATAGACCGGCAGATCAGGGAGCTTCTTCAATGTTAATTTGATTCATTCTTGTTTTCCATAATAATTGGGGGCAATGGGTCAGTGTGATGAATTTGCTTGTTACATGACACAGGATGTAGCACAATGGTGTGTGCTGTACAGTTTGTCTCTCCTCCATCATGTAAAGCAGGGGCCTCATTTTTATTAGCTGTTTTCTCAAAATAACCAGTTGTTACTAGATCCTAATGCAGCACTTTTAATTCTTTGAATACCTTCTTATGATTCAAATGAGCTTCGAATTTGATTTTAAAAAGAGAGCTACGAGTGTTACAAGTGACATTTACATTTTTAGATCAAAGTCATTTCCTAAAAATCCTGATTGTTTAGATAGTATTTCTTCTGGAACAGTCCAATCTCCCTGCAAATATCAGACAGCTTTGTCAGGTCCCACTATTATTCTTTCTTTCTTAATCCTTCTAAACTATGTTCGCTTCCTTTTCACTCCACACTCTTTATTTTCATTTCCAGACTTCATGTTATCCACATAATATGGAAATTTTCAGACATTCATCAATTGTGCATTGAATTTTAAGGTGAAATCGCATTTTTTAATCTTATAAATATGCATTTATGTATTGCTTCCTTGTCATTGCTAGAACACCTACAGTATATTGGCAGTATTGTCCAGCTCTTCCACAAGTACAGACTTACAAAAAAAAGAATAAATAGCTGCCCTTGTATAAGATTTTAAACTAAAAGCATCAGTGATTGTGTGATGGTCGGTGTGTGTGTGTGTGTGTGTGTGTGTGTGTGTGTGTGTGTTTTTGCATTTACATGAGCAAGAGTCTTGTTTCGACCCCCCATAGAATCTGTGTGCCTTCTCCTCTGTGTGCCGTGTGTCATTGTGGTGATGAGCACTGATTGCAGATTGTTATGGTGTTTGCACCTCTCATGTATCTGGCCCACGCTGGGTATTTGGCCAGGCCTGATTGTGTTGATGGTGACACCGGCATCTTGTCCTCGGGTGGTGGGGCCCAACAGTAGTCCAGACATAATGAAGGAGATGTAATCAACCAAAGACACGCACAAAAAGTCAAGTGTCAAGAAGAAAGCTGTTTCTCTGCTCTACCTTCCCAACCGTGCTCACTGCTGATGGAAATCACACAGTTGCAGTTGTTGATGTTGTGGCTTGCTTTTCTGTAAACACTTTATGCGATATGAAAGTTTAAGGTGTTTTTTCCCTCCCTGTGACAAGAAAGGTGACTTGGAGATAAAGGAATTTACATTAAATTAAGTCTGTACATTGTGTTGGTGTTGTATATTTTCAGTGGAGAAATGGGTGCTTCAACTTGCAACATACTTTTAATCAATGGCAACAAAAAGAAAGAAGCGAGTGCTTGGCACTGGGTTGTTCCAGAGATCCTTTCTCTCTTTGTGCACTTTGTCCTCTCTCTGTGCTTTGTTATTTGTTTTGGTGTTCTAATCTCAGCCAAGTCAATAATATTCTTTGTTGTCTGAAATTGTGTGTCGGGAACAAAAAGGCCTCCTCCTTTTGTTGAAAGTACCTGTCTGTGACTTTTCACTCTCTCTCAGACTCTCAGATAAAGTAATCATTAGGCGTTGTTTTCTGCCTGCAATTACTTTCAGTTACAATGGGTCAAACACTAGGAAAGCAAAAGGGGTCGAGAGCAGACAAGGCGAGATGGATTACAGGCGAGGAACTGTATAGGTCCCACAAGTGCTGATAAATACGTATGTGGCTGAGAGACTCACCATTGTCACCGGTGTCTCAGTAAATGCATCAAGAGTAATTAGTCTAGAATATATATGGACAACTGTGCTCTCCTCTTATCTGTGTCACATTGTCTCCTTTAAAAAAGGCCATTCATTACATGCGGCACTATTTGTTTCAAAAAGTGAAAAAGAGAAGCTATGGCCCTGACGTTTCTTATATCTCACTTTTTATCGCTGCTACGCAGAATTGCACTGAAATTTATGTTTCAGTAGAAAAATCCTCTATGCCATTATCGAAGGTAACTCATTACCATTCACTGGCATGCAGCTCATAGACCTTATGATCACTGATGGACATGGCCAGGAGATGAAGACAGGCTGCGTTGAGATATTTCTATTCCATCATTCCACATTCAATAATAAAATATTGTTAAAATTTTACACTAGGCCTTGACAAGCTCTGCCTCAGCACGGCTGACTCTTACAGTACATGGCACTACTGACCTCTACGGCATAGCTGATCTCTGCATTCCAAAGAGCATACCAAGTTTTTATTGCTACAATGGAATATTTACTTCCTCCTCCTTGCCCTTGTCAGCGGTGACAATGACAGCTCTTATTGGCTTCACTGAGGATTATACTGTACCTCTACCTGATAAAGGGAAAGAAAACCAAATAGCATCTGACGTGCAGAGAAAAGTTCATTTTTAAACTTATTGCCATAGAGACATGCTTTTTTCCAGAGAAGTCCTAGAATTTGTCGCCAACGCTGCATATTAATCTATGTATAATATATACAGGGCTTATAAGTATGGCATACAGTTTGCATTCCTTCATAAACCAGAGTCGCATAAACTTTGTGCTATCATGAATGGGGCATGAGTACACATCATCAAAACTGTGAATAAGTCAAGTGTGCATCATAACATCATAAGTACAGTATGACTCTAGAGAAAGCAGGGTGAATGGTGAAAATGCATCAAGCATGTAAGTGGGCTGTCTCATTTTTGTGATTCTGTAAATGTGAGACATTAGTCTCTCCTTCAAATGATGATTGCCAGGGCTGTGATGAAAGTAATGGCATCTCTTTTTTCAGTTCAACACCAAGGGGTTTTAATAGCGCTATTATTATTAATGACCATTCATTTGCTTATCCAGATTGTACATTTGGAGTGAGTATAAGGCCGAGTGAAGTGATAAAGTCTTGGTAATTACAAACCCAATTATTTCTACTGAGATTCTATTTGTTTGAAAGAATCTTCCACATCCTTGTGTTCCAGTCTTCTGGTTCCCCGCCAGACACAAAGACCCATGCTCTGTACTCTCTATGTCTCCTGTTCTCTCACTCTGTGCCTCATCTCATCTGCTATCACACAAGAACACATAATATGATAATGATAATATTTTTGCTCTTGTGATAGTTGTAGTACTTGTACTACTCTAGGATGGTTCTTCATTTCAAACATCTCTTGCTGCTGATGTAAATCTCTTCTTTTATTCTCAGGCTGGTTGACCCCAAAGTAACTGACACAAGGAGGGGCAGAAAATGATAAGTCACTGGGCAGTGAAAGGGTTAATTTCTTAGCATAGTTGAACAGGGGATTAATGTAACTAAGTACAATTACTCAAAATGTGTGCATAAGTACAATTGTGAGGTATGTGTACTCACAATTGATTATTTCAATTTTCTGCTACTTCTTACTTTACCTTCACTGTAGTCCAGAGTTCACATTCTACTTTCTGCACTTCATTTATTTGATACACTGTACTTTTCAGAAGTAGATTAATAATAGAGGTATTGTATAAGCTTAAAACATTAATGAACCCTGGTGGGAAATTCACAAGCTACCCAGCAGAACTTGAAGTACTTAAACTTATAAGTATATAATGTAATTAACATTCACTCCACCTTTACCAGCTGTGGCCACAACAAAAATACATCAACAATTCTAATCCAATAATAAAATATACATGAATATGAAATTTTGTTGAATGATTACTTTTACCCTTCTTAATTCAAGTATGTTTTGATACACTTCTATTTATAAAAGTGTATGTTTACACTGTGGTGATGGTGATTTCCCCTACACTAAATAGGTGAACAAACATGCTCGCATTCAGTTTATTGGAAAAGTGTATTCAAACTTTTGACTGGTACAGTAATTGAAGGATCTGAGTACTTCTTTCACTGCTGATAGTTGCACTGGACTATGGGTGAAGTTTTGCACTTTAGTGAATGTTGTGTGCTTAGAAAAAACTTTGTGTTCTGTAAGTCTAAATCTATAGGCAGTAAAGAAAACAACTCTGCTGCATAGTGACCACCCATGTATCAAAACCTTAGACCAATAGTGCAGACAGTACTGCAGTCGCAATACAACTACAGTACACTACACAGTATGTGATGCATAAACAAATATATTTTAAATATTACCATGATCATGCATGATTGTACAGAGGCAGTATGCAAATTGTAATTAAGTTTTTATTTGACAATACATGAGTTTGGTGTCTGATATAAGTTCGTTATACGTTTCTAAAAATCTGAAAGGGTGCGCGCTACTCAATGCTGTAGGATGAGTCAGGGGCCTAGTCCACCTTCCTGATGGCTGTTTGAGGAATTTAATGTCCTAGATGCATGCAATTATCCTTTTAATTAGCAGTAATGAGTTTGTGCATGCTGAAATAATGAGTTGAATCGTGATATGTGTGCAGACCTTAATGTGAAGCTCATCAAGCTGTAACTAGCTGTGTCAGTAAATATCATCATTTGTCATGTTAAATATCTCATAGTATTGTACTGAAAAGCTGTCTAATATGCATCTTAGTTTTGTGTGTGCGTGTGTTTGTGTTATTGCCTGTCAGACGTTGTATTTGCATTATTGTATTTTATGTTCATGAGAGGAAAAAAAGTGAGACTAAATGCACACCTCTATAACAAAAAGGTGAAATATAATACTCAAAAAAATGTTTAAAAGCCAGATGTCTGGTTGAGTTGGTCCTTAAATAACTCTGTGAGTATGCTCATATAAAAAAAAAAACAAAAATTAAAACCAGTAATATCCAAAATGCCAGAAGTATAAAATATAACAAATGTCTTCTCATATTCACTATGGCAAATTGTTTAAAACTGAGAGGAGTACAGAGAAGCAGCTGCACTTCGTCAGCCCCGTAAGCTTTTGTCCAGCTATTTTCATTTAGTCTAAAAAGACCTCCTTAGGAATGCTTTGCAGAATGTTCACTGTTCTCACACCTCACCCTTGTACAAGTTCAGTGTTTATACAAGCTGTAATGTTTGACCACACGAATGGAAGGTCAGCTGAAGGTGGATGCAGTGGTGTTCGATCTGTGGCGAGCCAAAGGATGTGTTGATGTTGCAGAACAAGACTGCTATAGGCTACCACCAGTATTGACCTTGTGTATGACCATAAGATCAGCCTAGAACTGCGGCACAGTGGGTTGTCTAGAAATACATGACATGACCACACATAATAGATTACCTTATGGCAGAGCAGTCAAATTAGCCTGCAGGATGTTTTGAATCCACCATTTTCAACAGCATTTTGTTATTTAAGGTGGTTGCAGCTGAACTTGCACTGAATATTCACTTTACTCTACAAAATAGCTAACCGGGTATCAATCACATCAGTATTGCTCAGTAAAGATGAATGATCTCAAATGAGAACACTAGGTTTGATCACAGTCGTGCTGTCTATTACACCCCATTGTTTGCCATTATCCCCACTTGTCTGCCATTCAAATTTCCTTGAAGGGGATGTAGAAAAGAATGTTCACAGCATCAGGGGATCCATGGCGTCAGTGATGTGTGATTCCTCTAGAAAGCTCTGCGGGGTACAGTTGTTTCCCCTGAATACAAAAGACGGTGGTATCACAAGCAGGCTGCAGAATACCTCTAGCTGACGAAAGCAACCAGAGCTGTCAGCGACATCACTCATGCCGTGCTCCCACCCTCCCAAACCCGCCACCGCCAACTATCCCACTGGAATAGAAAATAGTACAGGCCCGTGTCTTTTTGAGAGGCTGGATGTGGAATATTGCATACAAAATTTGGAAGCATTGAAGGCTGTTGACACAGAACTGCTGAGAGTTCAACTTGTCTGAAGTCACGGAGCCGCAGACTATCTTTCATTTCTAAAGTGCTCTTTGTTAAAGGCAGCTTCACCTTTGGCTGTGCTGATCATTTAATATTAAGGAGGAGGGAAGAAATCTGACAGGCATGCTTCTGAATCTGTGTATTTGTATTGGGACCCAGAAGCATTTATTTGTGTGCCTGGGTGTGTGCTTGGGGACTAAGACATTTATGTTAATAGTATTACCTCATCAAAACCGGCAGTGCCCTGAAAAGGCATCACCAACAGCAGAAAATGCTTGGAAAGAGATTGAGTCAGGGCACGGCCGAGACTTGGCTCAGCCCTATTGTGCTAGCTCAGAGAATGAGAAACCAGCATCCATTTTTGCCTTAATGAAGTTAGTGACCCTCTGAAAGGTGACACATTTACCACCCAGGGGATTTATACACTCCCGCTCCAAGGCTCCAGTTCAATATGGAGCGGACATATTTGACTCCATGTGGGCACTCCAAATATATCCTCACAATTTATACCAAGCGATTCATTTTCAGACACTGCTCTCATAATTAAAAGTTGATGCCGTGCTATTCAATCTGTGGTAGTACAAAAACAAAAAAGTGAGCGCACTGGGCTGTTATGCTCAAATCTAGATAGTTTTGGGAGGCCAGACCTATATCACTAACAGAGAATAATTCATTTTGTGGAATGCTATAAAACAATAAACAAAGTGGTCAAGAAGATTTGCAGATGCCAGTTTAATAGTATTACACAGCATGCAGAACTTATGTGCATGAAGGAAAAAGCCATCACAGTGTACCGGGGTCGAAGACCACTTCATTATTTATAGCATTCTTACTTATGCAAATATACTAAATAATTTCTACACAACAGCTTGAAGCTGAGGCCTAGAGGAGTGCTGTGATGTTCATATGAGGTCCTCTCTTTCCTTTGCAGGGCCCAGGAAACATAAAACTGTGCGTTCATGGCTGCCTTGCTGCATACTGTTTTACATTCTAATTATCTGGCTTGACAGGCTTTATTGCTGAGGCTCAATGCTGAGGCCTCATCCCAGACTCATTCCACATGTGATGTCAGTGCCGGGATAATGAGATAAGATACTTTCAGCGCTTAGCCTTGCCCTGTCGCCTCCTCATTCAGTTTTTAGTTTCTTCTTCCTTTCTTTATATGCAACCTGTGTTGCCACAATTAGCAATGTATATTAATTATACCTGAATATACGGATGCTCACAGGATCCTGGGATAATGTGATTTCTTTTTTTCTCAATATTTGAGTTTTGTTATTTGACAAGATTTATTTTATTTTCTGAAAGATCAAAAGGGTTTAAGGTGTGCCACATTGACAGTAATTAAAATAAACAATGCTTTGTTAAGATGTTCATTAAATATTTAATACAGTAAAGCCAATCCGTGACACAAACAGCAAGACATTTTTTTTTTCTAACTCTAATTAAGCTACAGGGAATTCATTGCATATTGTAGGTAAACAGGCCGAGCCATGGGAATACCAATGGAAATTAAATGCTCTGCTGCTGTTTTTCTTATTACAAGATGAAATAAAACATTTATCACTGACTTTCATTTTGCTAAAAGGCTGACATTTTGTGGGTCAAGCACTGATAAGAAGACAACTTCTATTTACATTATGATTCATAAATTTGTTCCAGCATTCCAGCTGTACTTTCTGTATGTTCTGACCTGTTGGATTAACTATGTTGTTTTCTTCTTTTTTGTTTTGTCTCCTTTTTATTTTTTTTAATTTTTTTTTTTTTACAGCCATTGAGGTAAACTTGCAGAAAGCCTTGGCTGAGGCCTCTGAGACCTGTACCCAGGAGTGTCTGATACTGGGCCATTCTGACAGCTGCTGGATGCCCCCGGCCCTGGCCCAGTTCCAGGATCGTGGCAGTAACAGCCCCACCTCCACCCCTACCACCACTGCCATCACTGGTACCCTCCCCTCTTTTGGCTTCCAGCAGAGCTGTGCCCGGGGAGCCAAAGCTAACATGGGCAGCATGGGGCTCATGGATGGGCGCCATACCCTGAGCAGGTCTGTGCCCAAAAAAGATGAACTGGACAAAGGGATCAACCGGCCACAATTCTACAACACCCTGGATAGACACTGTAGTAGTAAGAAGGAAGACCCTGTCAAAGTTATCCCCCTGGCAAGCTTTTCCTCTCCTGGGCAGCAGACAACCACTGGTGGGGGCAGCAGCTCTTTCTTACATGAGCATCAGTTGTAAGAGTGAAAGACAGATCTTCACTGACCTACTGTACATTTGACTCCATCCATAGACAGCTATTTGTCAGTGATTTTCTGGGGAGTATGTATGCGTACGTGTGGAGGTATGCATTATTTGAATAATTCAGACCAGCTCCAGCATGGTTTTACTAATGAAGATATTTGAGAATCTGATCATGCTAGTGTTGTTCCAGACAAAATCATATGGAATCAGTTTGACGGCTTAAGTGATTTAAAGGAAACATAAGTCTTATCATAGCAAACCCATGTACAATAAATAAAGGTAGTTATTATACCAAAGTAGTTCCATCTCACACACACACAAAAAAAAAGATTTTGCTTTCAGTTTGGTGATGTGTGCTTAGTGATAAGACAGGGCAATATACGCTTTAAGTACCTTGGGTCCAGCTTAGTGGAACTGTGTCCTAAAAGACTATTTCCTTGCGCAAAAATAAATGCAAATGCAGTACTTTGTGTTGAGTGAGCTAAACTGGGCTAAATGTTAATTACGAGCTCTGGGTGGATGGTGTTTCTGTTCAAGTTCTAGTGAAGTATTGCTCTGTATAACACGCAGCACAAACTCCTTTGGCGATGGAAGATGTTTCTTTTGTCTTGCCTGAATGTGTTTCAGAAGTCTATTTTGGTCACGGGACTGCAGGAAGATAAAAAAGTCTACAAAGCATAAGTAGGCCAATGGTAGACAGCACCGGTAATCTTTTGCATTCTACATTTTCACCATGGGCCAGGACACAGGATATAACAAACAACACACAATTCCTGCACATACACACAAACACACACCTACAATGTTTTCCATATAGTGGCTGCTCCATCCCTGCCAACTCTATTAAGAAATTCTACCTTCCTTGCATTATCTCAGCAACTCAGTCTTGAAGAGCTCAGACAGGTGTGCTTTAGAAATGTACCCTTTCCCTACTTTTGTTTCTGTTTTTGCTGATCACGAACATTCACATAGGAACAACTATGGAGCCAATTATGAAATTCTCAATCAATTACTTTGTTCTGTGATCTCAGCAACAAACCTAACTGTGGTTAAGAGGTCTGAAATGGTTTCCTTGGCAAACCAGAAACATGCTCTACATAAGTAGAGGTAATGAAAAGTGTGACAACTGTTCAGAAATAGCTGCTTTATACAAACCCCTCCCTTCCCACTGAAGCATTAATAACACCTAAGTTCTTCATATTAATTATTATTTTGCTTTTTCATACACCTTTGGCTGCAAATTTTCCATTATCAGTTTTTACATGTGTTGACACTGGAATAATAGGCCAAGGTGCATGCATTTCTTCAGGGGCCTAAGTTGACACTGAATTACTGATGTTAATGTTATTTTTGCAGTTATCACAGGAATAGGAATTGGCACTATTTGAAAAGACCTCCCTGCAGGGCACCCCTCACCATGGTTTCAACATCTACACACCGTATCATTTCCTGTCTGTATATTCTACTGATCATGATAACTACTTAGACTAGCTTGCTGCTGTAACAGATTGGGTGCAGTGTAATCTATGGCTACAGCAATAAGTGACTTTGCTGATATCCATTTTTCTTTCCAGTAACATCCAAGCCAGGTGTCCACATCATCAGGTATATGATTCATGCGATTCATTTTCTGGAACTATCTTGCAAATTGGGAACAGGCCTAAATCTATAGTGCAACGTGGTATTCTCGAGGGACAGTGCAAGGCAAATTGTGTTTGCATGCTCCCACACCTATTCTCTCTGAAGCATAGTGTCAGGACTCTTATCATTATAAAATGAATTTATCTGCAACTCAGTGAAATGATCACTTAAAGGAACAGTGTGTCAAGGACACAGGAGGGGGCAATTCAATTTCACCTCAGTCAATTACGAAAATGAATTTATTCAAAACAACCAACTTAAATATATCCTCCTATAAACAGCAGTTGATGAAAACGTCCCTGTTTGGGAATCCAATTTCAGATCATTTACTAATGCTTTGACATTTTTTTCTATCACTTTTCATCTCATTTCATTGTTATAGGACAGACATGTATCACCCAATGGTATAAACAGTGCATATTTAATCAAAAGGAGCACATATCAGAGGGAACATACATCATGTCACTGAAAATTGGAATTTTATCACTTTGACAAATGCAAATCCAACTTTGTGATATGTTATCCAAGTGTTGCCTCCAAATCCTCACAAGTCTTTTAAGTCTCTGTTTACAATGTGAATAAGTAGGGCAAATAAATTCCTGGTTGAATATTTTCAACAAAAATAAATCTGAAAAATAATTGGGCTTTAAAGAAACTTTCTTCTTCATTAACACTAAGAAAGACAGACATTATCTGGTGTTGGAATGCTTCTAAATATGAAACAGGAAATTGTGCCCTTCCTCATATCAGAGAGGGAGAGAATATCCATTAAATAATACACTGTCACACTGTAATAAAATATAATTGTTTGACATACATTTATCCAATCACGTGTACAGTAAGCGCAATATTAATCTGTCACTCTCACTGTGTTTTAACTTGCTCAGCATACATAACCTATTGCAATGTATTGCAATGTTGAAGAACTTTTAAAGAAGAACTTCTAGAGGGAATGGTATAATAACTGCATGAATGTACATCTGTAGGATGTTGCTATTGGTACAAATACGAGCTTTTTTTCTACTGCTGTCTCGTTTGGTTTTACCATATGTCCTTTTAGAGGTAAAAATATCGGTGTCTTATTTATTTTGAAAAAGAATCTACCATGACGTGAATGAATGTGCGTTTGCTGTTTCTGGATGAGGCTCCACTGAGTAAGTACCATGTGTCAGTTTGTTTTTATTTGTTCAGAAAACACAGTGAAAAAGACAAAATGTTACGAGCGATCACAGGTTATCTTTGCATGATTCTGCTCTCACTCGTTATTTTCATTTTTCTAATTCCCTAATGCCCTAGAGCTAGAAACAGTAAATACACTACATAAAACTGAACATTGCTTTTTATTTTCAGAAGCTTTCTATCCAAGATGTGTGTCATGATTAGCAAGTCAACCTGTGTCATAATTTGCATGAACTGTTTGGACTTCCACAAGGCACTTTGACTGTGTAGGTCATGCATCCATCCTTAGATTCAGTGTCAGTATTGATGTTTACTGCTCTACATGTTTGTCTGTCTTATAGAACAAAACAAATGTTACACAGTGTACACATTCAAACTTTGTGAAGTGTGCATACCACTTATGCCTCTACATACACACAGATATCTATAATGTCAGGTAAACTGGATTTTGAACTGTACATAGCAGTACCCCTAAGATTTAGTAATGGTTACAAACTGGGAAGACTAAATACTGGAATTCACTATGTTGATAAAGAAGTGATGAGATGACAATCTCTCTTGTGATATAAATGGATACATATGCATAATATTGATGAGAGTGTGTTTGAATGTGTTTACAGGTGATCTTGTATGTGTGTGAGGGAGAGTGTGTGCGTCTTCTTGCATGTATGACTGTGTGCGTGTGTGTGTGTGTGCACATATGTGCATACTGGCATGCACCTTGCCAGAATATTTTATGTACACAAATGTATCTTGTACAAAAAAAAAATATATATCAAAATACAAGACTTAAGCATATGCTTGTAAATTAGTCATCAGTGAGTAGGTCAAGTTTGCATTGACAGAAGGCTTCAATGCTTGCCAGCGAATCTGTATTGGTCAGTTAATGCTATACAGTCTGTGTTGTCATGCCTTTGTAAAGTATCCCATTTAAATATATGAGAAAAATGAACTTCCATATGGTGAAATGATTTTTCCTGTCATTGAATTTTACTTTAGCCATTAAATATTGAGTCCTCAAAATCTGTATTCGTCATGCTTGGCCTTCACTTTACATTGTTGTTTGATTAGTTTTTTTCTGAGAGCATTGTCATATTAATGATATATGTGACATAAGAGCATTCTGTCACTGTATTCCAATTATGGCAATTGCAAATTGATGATATAAGGCCCATCAAATTTAACATGACATTTCAAATTCATCATTTCCGGAAATTAATTAACAGTTCGACCTGACAAGTGTGCATATATATTTATGTGGAAAGAAAAAATGTAACCTTTATTAAACTAAAGAATAGAATATACCCTGGAGGCTAAGCTCATAAAGAGGTTTTTCTTCTATAGTTCCACCAGACACTGAGCAGCCTTCCTGTACAATGTCACTGAATCTAGATGTACAGATGGTTTGTATTGTTATGTGAAAGTATTGTTTTTATACTTTTCAGACATAACCACATTAACTCACAAATTATATGCAATGCTTTGTTGTAATTACAGCAAACAAAACATGATTAAATCTGTTAGCTTCTATTTCATAACTAAGAAAAATACCCTGCGGTTTTTTTTCTTGTATTTAATGATCAGTTGTCAGTAACATGCTGAGTCTATACGCTGACATCAAAATCTTTTTTTTTTTTTTAAAGCCACTAAGAACATAAGGTAAACCCAGGGTTTGTGGCTGTGGATATTCCCACATTCAAACCAATTTTTTTTTTTTTTTTTTTCTAGTCATGTTTCTGGCTTGATGAAAATTGTGTGCTGGAAAACCAAAACAATGAGCTGAAAGACACTAAAGCTTTGATAGTAACTGGAGTCAGGTCATTGTGGGCTCATTGATCGCTGTCACATGCAAATAATAATGTGATAAACTGGTAATATAAAATATTTATAACTGATAAATTCAATTCAATTTGCATGCTGTAACTACTGGAATCATTCCTCTGACTACCTTTAGAAGAAGCTACAACTCTTCTGAGGAAATTAGAAGAAACTGTCAATCTATATAATAAGTCAAGCTTTCCAGTTACATAAATCAATATACTTCAAATTTAATTGGTCAAAAAAGTAATTTTTGAGCTTTTAAAATGTAGCATTTGGCACCTAAAGGGCACGCAGCGTCTGTTTAGGCAGGGCTGAGTGCTCATTGATCAAACTCTACATTTTTGATTTACGCCAACATTACAAATCAATGTGCTTCCCGTCACAAGGTTGCTAGTCTACTCATTAGACTGTCCAACCATTATCATACAAGCATAGGCTATAGGCTCAAGAAAGTAGCCTGTAAATTTCAGAGAAAAATCAATGCAACACATTAAACCTCAATTTTCGCCTTTTGTTTGTAGGGCAAAGAAGTAAAGTAAGTTAAATCCAGGAGTAGAATCTTTTCATTCATCTGCTGCAGAATGACAACTTTGAATTACTTTAGACTCACTATGCATCATCATCATCCCTGAGCATCTTCAGCGATACCACTTTCTAGCTGTGGGCATTTGGCCTGATTTACAGTAAAGATACAGAAAACTACACTGTACATGGTTTTTGTTTAGTTTTTTCCCTTTTTTTGTTGTTGCTCATAACGCATCTATACTGTATATCTATTTATTTGTTCATCCATCCATCCAGCAATGTGCCTATCCATCCATCCATCCATGAGAGCTTTGATGCATCAAAGGCAAATTCTGCAACAGCTTCGACAGCCCTACAGAGCTATATATCCTACCTGAGGCCATTTTGGCTTAATGCTTTTTCCACTGTCCTCTTATGAATACATACAAGCCCTTAGAGAGGAAATCTCAAGCACACAGTATAGTGCAGGGGTTGATGTTCATGACAACAGGACATGACAGGATATCTCGACACTGACTCGTAATTCGTGCAACACAGAGAGTCATGTCATGCACCTCATAATGCACCAAAAGCTTGCTGGACTGTGCCATCTTGCCACATCCTCAGCATATGTTCAGTCCCCAGTCTCCTTAAGAGAGCCGGCTGTGACCTGCCCCATTAGTTTTCTATGGTAATTGGCTAATAATGAGACAGTGACAGCGCAGAGGATGTCCACACTGTCAAAACACACGCATACCCAACTACACCAATCTGCATTTCTAGTAATTACTGCATATTTGAACAGAAAGGAGTTTGTGATCTTAACAGCGCAACCCTCCCCTACCCTGCATAGACACACACACACATCCTCCATCCCCATCTGCTAACAAGCCAACTTATTGTAAACCTACTTAGTTCTCAAGGTGTCATCTGTTGAAGTGCCAGGAGAACATATAGAGATTGTCAAACAGTACACTCATTTCAAATTGTAATTAAACTGGCCATCAGGTACCTTGAGGCTGTTTAGTCAACAGTAGGATACTAATTACTATAAGATGACCTTTAGAATAATATCTGGTGAATTATTCATAGTTGAGAAAATTGCTTCAGAGACATGCCAACGACATCCAAGGGACAGCTGAGTGTACACACACAAAATTCCACTCAAAGATTTCTGCATGGCCATGAAAATGAGGTCAGCAGATGGATGAAACTGCAGCTTTTTGTGTGAGGAAATGAGATGATTGTGATAAGCCCTGAAAGGCAAAATGAACACAAAAAAAAGAACATTGCTGACCAGAAAACAGGCTGACTCATGTAAAGTTAATGTAAAGCATTTTGGAGAGAGAAGACACAGTAGCGTGTGTCAGGGTGGCTTATGACCCAATATTATCCTGCTGTGCAAGCTGATGCTTCTTTATCATGGTTTCAACTGTGTGGACTGTCAAATAAAAGCCTCATTACTGCTGGGTCTATAATCATGGTTAAAAAATATTTAAAAAATGCATTTTAATTTGCATTAGATTTCATTGCATGCACAACGTTGTTAATAACACTAAAAAGAAATAGCTAGAGAAAAAATAATGCATGTTATTTTCTATTTAACCTTGGTTTATAATTATTTGATAACCCATCAAGATAAAAAATATCTTCAGGAGAAGATAAAATATAATGTAACTTGAAGAAATGCATAAACTTACATAAAAGAGAGGAGAGAATATTAAAGAAAATAAAAAGAGAAATACAGATTCATCCTCCCGTGGTGACTTTCAAAGCCACAAACAGCATCTACTCCCTCATGCTTTAATGGTTTCTGTGGGGTAGTCTACACTGAGAGGGCAGAGATCCTGAAGGGTTTCAGTCCCATCTCTGCTCAACCTTTAGGGACACACAGAAATTACTCCTGGGACCTTGCACAAAACTGTTCTCCACACTTCTGTGTGGCATAAATACATAAACAGTGGGAAAACAAGTTCCTCAGCACTACACCAACGTGTGGAACTCAAGAGATAACAGATGCACATAAGTGAATGAGAAATCTGGGATTTATGTGACTAAATCAATGCTGCAATAAAACTTCATGAGTAAAAAAAAAAAAAAAAAACAAGAAGAAAATTGTTTTTCACAGGCAAAGCTTTTTCCAGATTGACAGTGTCTCTGTTGCTGAGGCACAACTTATCACCCAGTGGACTGAGCTCTGTAACAGTGATGTTAACAATATGGTCACGGTCTCAGTTGAGTAGTTATAGGAGGTTTTGAAAGAGGGTCAGAAACTGCGCTCTTCACTACCATCACAGAGGACCCAAATGATTAGTACAAATTTGGGGTAATTAACACTGCACTTGTCCTCTTGGACATTAGAGAACCAAGCCATGTCAGAAAATCTCATGTCAGGGTTTACTTGTTTACTGAGCAGAATTAAATCTGTGCAGCTTTCAAAATGTGCATAGCACATAATGTGAGAAATTTTGCAATGTACTAAAGGCCATGGATCATATTTATAATGCATTTAAAGGACTTTTTTTTTTTTTTTTTTTTTTGTGATTGCTTACAAAGTTGCAGCAGGGGGTAAAAATGATCCGCTGGCAGTTCTAGTGTTAAACATGTTTATATTTATTAATAACAACTATCACTTTCTTTAATTCTCTCAGGGTTTTCCTGCTTAAATGAAAAAAGATGATACATAGCATTGGCTTGCCTGATAGGCAATAAAGAGAAAACTAAGTTCATCCCATGCCCCTTTTGCTGTAAGGAAGCACATCAGAGAAACTGTTTTTACCGCGAGTTCTTTGTGAGAATGTAAAGGCAGCATCGCAGGGCAGCCACTCTGCCTGACAAGCCTGTTCACGTTCTAGAACACACGCAGCTTTCCTGCAGTTAGGGCAGCTAGTCCCTGAAGCTCTTCCTCCATGGAGTTTATTGTCAGAGTCGTTCCAATGGTACGACGTCTCTCCCTCCTCTTTGAAATCCGGAAGATCAAACAAAACAACAGTGTTGATGTGGGGTGTGTTGTGTTTGTGGTTTGAATATATAATCAATTTCCATGGTTAGAGGTTTTTATTTGTTATTGTATTGTTGCTAGATTGCTAAATTGATAATGAATGTGATAATATATCCCACAACACTGTGTTGACTTTGCTTATCTATCTGTCTATGTATCTATGTATGTATCTATCTAACTTTCTATATATGTAGCTGTCCATGCTTATTCAAGGACACATTTAAACCATTGACTTTCCCATGAACTTGACTGTCACAAAAAAAAAAAAAAAAAAAAAAAAAAAAAACTGCTGTTGGATTTGGCATGTTTAAGTTTCAGCAAATTGATTTTTGTACTTAAATGAAATAAACAGAAGCCAGTGGTTACCTGGCCAGAATGAATGAATCTAAAATACCACATTGTTCTTTGAAAAGTGAACAGCAGTAACGTAAAGTGTGTGTTATTTGTAGTAATTGGGCCAAAATATGCAAAAGCATCGCCGTGGTCTTTTAATCCCCTTCCAAAGCAGTATTATTCTAGGCAATCAATCTTTACTTTCAAGAACATCTATTGAACAATGGAAAGCAAAAGCACGGTGGGCTGAAAAGAAAGAAGCAACAGGGAAAATCAATATAGCAATTATGTGTGCAGATAATGGACATCAAGGTGTTATTTGGAGTGACCGAAAAGAAGAGGTGACATAAAGCCAATTCAAATAGTGCAAACATTTCATTGTCTCACATCTGGCAATTCTTGCATCAACGTGCTGTAGAAACAGTGTTTTTGTTGTTTTTTTTCCTGCATAGCCACAGTTGAATTAGCATTGTTTAGCACTATCTAATCACTGGGTTCTTCTTTATGTTTGCACGCAATCACCAGCCTCAGTTAAAATTTGGTTAGCTATTATGTTTTTATCGTCCGCTGAAAACAGAGACAACAAACAGGGATTAGCTAATTGAAACAAAATCCACACATGCAACCCCCCCACCCATATGCGCGCGCACACACACACACACACACACACACACACACAAAGTGAAAGAAGAGAAATAAAGGAAAGAAAGACAGGGAGGCAGATAAACACACACAAATCTTTCACCTTCTATTCTTTTCCCTGCTCAAACGAGGTCACCTCCAGCTCTTGCAGGTGGGTCAGAGATCTAGATTTGATAACTGGAGGGAGTTTAGAGAGCAGACATTTGACAAGCATGACAATGCTCTGACAGCCCTCATTGGGCCATGATTAATGACTGACATCCCTCTCGCCTGTCTCATACAGAATGCAAATGCAGCGCTGGGAGAAAATTACCCTATCGCGGCCCGTAATTGGATGCAGTGAGTATCACGTAAAGGAAGAACACGATGGGGCTTTTTGCTCCTGAAACAAGGCTTTATTATAGAGAACACTATAGAGATGATGAGCGTGATACTGCAGCATGATTGAAAATGACCGTCAGCAAATCCCTCTCATTTGTAGTAACACACTGACATTTGGTAGTGAGTCCAGGGATGAGCGGAGTCAGCATTTGGTGTCTTGAGTTGAAAAGTCACTCCTGAACTGGCTCCTGTCACTTCATGAAATAATCATTTTCCTTTGACTGTTTTGTCAAATGTTACTGAGTTAGGGCAGCAGACATTGTACCACAAATGCAGGTGGCTGATCCAATACATTTTGCAAGTGAACTTCACCACATAAAGACGTGAGTAATAAATTTATTAATATTTTTACAAAGACTTGACATTGACTAGGTGCTCTAGGTGCTCCTTTCAAACAGCTGGCATCAGATTTTAATGAATATGCATAAAGGATATCATGCACTGATATTTGTCATTGAATGTTTTGACTCAAACGCTAAAGTTCACTTAAACTTTTCAAGGGCACTGAGTTCCAATGCAATGTAGCTTCTAGACAAAAGAAAGTTTGGTATAAATAAAATTAGACTATTTACAAAAAAAAAAAAAAAAAATCTCCATATTTTTGGATGCACTGATCACATTTTCCTACATCCACACTACTAAAATATGACGGTTGTTCTAGATGTTTCTTCACTTTGCCAAGCTGCAGTGTTGCTATGCGCTTAGCCCTGATGTGGCTCCAGCTGTTCAGCAACACCTTGCTGACCTTTATGTCAAGTGAGTTAGTGCTTTAATGAAAGCACTGAGTCAAAAGCACAGATAGGTTTTACATGTAAGTGTTTCCAGTGAAAGTCCATTTTGGCAAACACATTGTGATCACGTATTATGTTTGACTCTCTACATAAGTTACAGTTACATTTGTTATGATTTGTCTTGTAATGTCTTACTTGA
The DNA here is from genome assembly GCF_900324485.2 of Mastacembelus armatus. Lineage (NCBI taxonomy): Eukaryota > Metazoa > Chordata > Actinopteri > Synbranchiformes > Mastacembelidae > Mastacembelus > Mastacembelus armatus. Next base: position 11,511,547 of record NC_046642.1, read on the forward strand.
CACCTTTCCTCTGGTGGGAGTAAGTGTCAAAAACTAAGACTGCTTTTTGGAGACTGCTGCAATTACAAAAACAAATAATTTTAAAAAAGAAAAAAAAGATTTACAGTAATGAGCTAACTTGATATTCTGTATGTGTTATTGCTAAAAGCAGGCAAGGCTGAATGTCTCTTGTGAAGTTCTTCATTATCCTGATTGTATAATAGATATAATCAAGCAACAATGTCCAATTAGGAATGCCTAGACATGCCTTTATCTAAAAAAAAAAAAAAAAAAAATGAAAGGGATAAGTGAACAATTGACATTGTGAATTTGTATGTGTGAAACACTGGGGTTGCTCCTTAATCAGAGTGTTATTGATGAATCCAGCGGCTTAAGGAAAAAAAAAAAAAAGCTTTGACGTATATTGGTGATATGATGGAGGCTGTGGGATGTGAACAAACAGTCCTTTCCAGGTGGTTTGAGTGATTGCCTAATCCCCTGTAGCTAGATGATTGCAGAGCAAGGTCAGTTTGAAGGCTCAGACTGATTGAGTGCTGTCTGTGGTCGGGGGCTCGCTCAACTCTCTGATGCCATTAGATGGACAGCGGCTGAAGATTCACTCTGGAGTTTTTCAACACTTGAACCAGACCTGTCCAAACTGAATGATGCTGGTGTGCCAGTAATCATCAGGGCATACTGATGGGAACAACATAAATAACAATCATCAGGGCTGTATTATCATTAGTAATCAGACGGAAGAAGGCTAATTTTTGAATTATGATTAAGTTAGAGTGCAGATTCACTTCACATTCTGTGTACAAGGTCTGTGTGAATTTCAAATTACGTTTTAGTGTGTTGTTGCCTTCTTGCATTTTATACACTTTCTATCAGCCTGTCTAGAGTGCCGAGTTGAGAAATACATGATAACCACGTTATCATCCCCAACTGCCTTCTCCTAGTTCTGCCTATCTTCATTTGCATGGCATCAGATATTGGCTATTTTCTGCTAAATAAATCCTGTTGTCAGTATTGTCAAGCTGCATCTTGTACCTCATCGACATCCTTTTATTTTTCAAGCTGTCATTTTCTTACTAAACTGGATTTGTGGTATAAAATTCAGCATTTCCTGGGGCTGCAATTGGATCACCCCCTACTGCTGTGTACATTCAAATACCAAGAAAAAGTGCTGTTCTGTATATCAAACTCCACTAGTCTGCAACAGAAATCCTTTGTGTGGACATCTCTGTGACAGCTCCTTGGCAACTTGTATGCCTGTGTGCCACAAGCTCCCTAAGCTGACTGTTTGGATCAAGTGGGAAGAGGCAGCAATCCCAAAGAGAACAAAATAGCAGATCCCAGCAGCTTTCACAGCCGATGCTATGAGATTTACCAGACTAGAGAGGAGGGTGTGGAAAAGTGTGTATGTGTGTGTGAGAGAGATGGGGAGGGGCATAGATGTACTTTGAAATCTTTTGAAATGTCAAACAAAGAGTCACAAGAGGCATTATGTTTCCATAATGATGATATGTTGAAGCTTAAGTGGAGCGTCAACATGCAAATGTGTAAGATAATAAACCGGTGACATTTTTTTTTCATTTAAAAGGCTTGGGAAATGGATGAAATCCCTTTTTCCCCTTCACCATGTGCCCTTTGAAGTGTCACCTTGTCAACTTGTTACAAATGACTAATGCATTTGTACTAAGCAAATACCTGATATTTTAAAATAAAATTCAGAAGGTAAATGATAATGTAAATATTTTTCATATTTGATTAAGTTGGGTTATAAAAGGCATTTTTTGTAATCATTAAAAATGTAATGTTCATTTATAATTGTATAAGAAATGAATATAGTAGGCAGGAGATGTACTATATAAGTAATTTTTTGTTGAATAAAAACTGGCACCCACATGTAGACGAAATTGGAGATGATTTTCAGCACACACAGTTTTGTTTACATTTAATTTCTTCATTTGAATTTCGACCTTCTCATAATCCCCTAAACCGCACATGGGTGTCCTCCGCTGATTCTCCGGCAGCTGAACTTTAAAGAAATGGGCAGAATTGGTTCTAGTCCAGTGGATACTCCACAGCATTTAATGTATTCCAGTCTATTACCACTTTTGTTCTGACACCTCATTCTTTTCCACCAATATATGATGGGGTCATTCAATAACTGACACCTCTCTTCCATACCGTAGTCACATCTCTGTTGCTGTTTGAGCATGTGTCACAGCCGAGAGGCCTGAATTTCTAGAGATAGATCTGCTGACAGAGGCATCCCATCACTCCTTGGGCTGAGGCTTGCACACAAACTGCTACACTGTAAAGGTGCAGTAGCCTTGTCACTTTCATCTGAGGCAATTGATCACAGCAGACAACAGCTGATGTGTGCAAGTCAATCGCAGGGGGCAAAAGGATGCTGCTTATTCAGATAAAAGATCTCAAGCATCCCACAAGTCACTTTCATTGATAGGTTGGCATTGCGGGCAACAGGGAATGTTACGTTGCAGCTTAAGAGGAGCATCAACATGCAAATGCATAAGAGATTACCTCTTAGCAAATAGGGTTACAAGGTGGTTAAATATGACTATATATTCCTACAGCTTGAACTTATTTTTAACCTGCTAAGAATTTCGTCTCCTCATTATGGTATAAAATCCTTCACCACATTTGACAGGCTGCCTATATGAGGCACTGGAAGTGACACAGATAGCTGTCATAGTGCAGGTGCAGAGGGAAAACCATTCTGACTTTAAAAAAAAAAAAAAAACAAAAACAAGCACACCCTCGGACTTCTCAAATGCCACTTAGCATTCAAGGGCTTTGTGATTCATTAGCAGCCCAGCAGACTGGTTAGATGGAAGCATCTGTTTTCTAGTTCAGTCTTTATACCATCAATGTCACAAATAATCACATACAACAGGTGGTTTTACAGCTACAGGTACTCTGCCACTGCTGCATTATCTTCCATTACTTTAAACTATTTTACACAAAGCTGGTGTCATTTTTGAGATTACAGCCAAACAGAACACTTTTTTATGTATGTCCCATTTTGTTTAGTGTTTAGATTTACAGTTTGGAGTTGAATTTATCTTGTAATAGCACAACATGCAGGCATGCCCACAGCATGCAACCAGAGCTGCTGTTGACAGACAAAGTTTGGATCAGCAGGTCTACAAACAAGTACCTGATGTAATATTATGGGAGACAATGACATCCCATCATTTGGCAGCCGCTAGTAACTTCAATGCTCAAACATAAAAAATGGAGTTTAAAATTGCATAATATAGTACTTTAGAGACTCATAGGACAATATTTGCTTATGTAATCATATAATACTGCTGACTGAAAGCAAAAATGTGTATTAATCCACAGCTGAAAATAGTTCCTTACAAATATACAAATTTTATTGCTGTCTAAATAACATGCTGAAATCTATAGCACACAGCTGTTTCAGTAAATTACTCATCCCTTTAGTAAAAATGTAACTATATATGTTTATCTGTATTAAACATTTACATCTCAGATAGGAACTATGGAGAGGAGAGACATGGTAGAGAAAGGTAAAGTATTGAACGACAGCCAAAACAAGAATACTGAATGCCTTATTCAGAATACATGCCATAAATGGCAGCATTCGATAGGTCACGTATTCAAGGGTAATGAATGCGTATTTAAGAGCGCCTGAAATCTTTGTAAACGTCTTACCACATAGCACAAGGTTTGGACACTCAACAACACACAACAACACCACAAAAATGTCCTCAAAAACTGAATCAATACCTTCCAAACACAGTCTCAACAAAAGCGGAATATGGAATATAAAACCTCACAATGTCTTGATTGTATTGAAGTGTGGGTTATAGTCCAACTTTCTGGAGAAAAGAAAAACTTTTCTTTCTGTTGGAATACCCACCCTAGCTAGTAGAGCATTTTATAATATTATTTCTTTAAGGTTTATTGACACAGGATGGACTAGCTGATCATATCATCTCTTTCATCAAAACTGTGATTTACATTCTTCATCACAAACCCTCCAGTTCATTGTTCAGTAGCACTGAGGATATCTGCTGTTGCTCTATCTGGCTTTTGTCAAAAGCTACACACAGTAAAGTTTTTTGTTCTTCAGTTATCCTGTGACTGATGTTGTCCACTTTCTTCTAAAATAGCCCTGACACGGATTGAGTTGGTAGTTTCTGACCCATCTCGACACATGCCTCCTGCTGAGAAAAGACATCATAATTACCAGAGGCTGTGAACTTGACACTTGTCCTCTTTGAATGGGGGAAATGAAGGAAGTGAGGGTGGATGTGGAAGTCTCCTGTGGACATAATCACACCATCCTCAGAACCTACAAATTATTGTGAGAACACACAACGGGGAGCATCTGGTAAGGGACAGATAGCTCTGCTGAAATGGGAGGCAGGAATCCATTTTGACATTTGGTGGCTGATCATTAGGTGATGATTTGAAGCCATTTTCCCACATCAACAGGATGTAATTTCTGAAACTATTGCAATTTATACTTTTTTTTTTTTTAAACATGAGACTACGAAGTGGTTTTGTTGTGGTATCATCTGTTTTCAACTCATGTCGATGAGTAAGAAATCTGACACACTTATCCCATTTTAACCTGTTTCATCCTGATCACAGGCCCTGGTTCTGTGTTTAGAACCACTCACTACTTTGTGAGTGAAGGTCAATTTAGTGATGGGAATCTCCTCATCAATTCAGGATATCAGAATTAAACATCTGGCTGGCCCTTACATCCTAAATGTTTACATACATTTTTATTTTACAGTAACTTGCATCATATTTCTAATGCCTAATGCAAAGCCTAGACACTCCTTACCAGCAGTGTGTCTTGCTCTTATACTGGAAGTGGAAGAACATTTTCCAGTTATCGTAAAGTAATTTTTGATGACTTTATGTCATACACTGTACAGTATACACTGCAGAACCTAGACTTTAATATCTCGGTTGCATTCTGGAGTAATGCTTAGTTTGCACACACAAAACTGAGGAAAGCACTCTTATTTTTATCAGGGAATTTACACAATGCACGTAAATGCAAACAAATTGGAGTCTTATTTCCATAAGCCCCAAAAAGGCTATAGAGCAAAATATGATCTCTCAGTTTTAAATTGCTGTGGACACAATAGCAATTTCAGGGTTGTTCAAGTTGAGACAGAGCAGAAGATCTCCCAAGCTTGTCGACCTTTATCTCAGCAAACATCAGAATCCCTATACAAAAAAGCAGAAAATGAGCTATTGATTTTCCGTTTTTTCTCCCCTCCTTACTTTCTTATTCCTCTCCAGTATTATCATGCCATAGTCTAAATGAAGGTCACCACTGGTTTCCTTGTCACTGCCACAGAGATGCACAGTATAAATATCTATGTTTTTGAGGGGAAAAAAAGGTCTTGTCATACAGAAAGATCTCACTTTTGTCTTTAGGGATTAATTGGTTCAATATAAGTTTTCTCTTGAGAGCAACACAATTTTCAGAATGAATAAATGAGCAATATATGCACACATACAATTAAATGCATATACAAACAGCATTCAAGAAGAGAATTTAGGTTTGATTTACGCTTAATGCAGCATTCGTTTCTTAAACTGGACAGAATCAATATGAAATGTATGAAATCAAGGAAATGCAGGGTTGTGCCCTCTGCCTATAGCAATTAAAGCAACCACTGATTTTATCAGCTGCCATTTCTGCACAAGGTATTAAATCTAAGTAAGTGCAGTACTATTAGTTTCAAACTGTCAAATCATGCTCTGCTAAATCATAGATTAGGAGTTCTTATGTCCTCTCTCTAGCTATGTGAGGGCCCTAAATGTTTTTTAATACTGAAAAGTCCCAGCAAAAAAGGATAACACTTGAAACTCTGTCTTTTCCCTTAGGATGAGCCTCTATATTTAAATAATCTTTCATATCCATCTGGAGTTACTCCCCAGCAGTCATACTGTAAGATCAAATGGTTGCTACCTGTCTAAGTCTTTTACCTGTAATGCTTTGTTGCTATCTAAATTAAGTTGAGAGGAAAAAAAAAATAAAATTTGACATTTTCTTTTACTTGCTCATACCCACAGTGCAACCTAATCAACAACATAGTGTCTCATTTGACCCAAGATAGTTTTTTTTGTGTTATCTCATAGGTGGTGGCAAAGATTCCTGTCATGATGTTAGGTGCATCAACTGGATCAAACGCTTTCTTAAATCTGCAGTGACATCAGTGTGTTTGACTTGGCATGCCTCTCTCATCTCAATTCATCACCTCCCCAAGGTGATCACGCTATCTTGCCAAATCCAACTCAGTGTACAGCGCAGAAGTCTTTTTTGCATATTCTTCGTGCTTGTTTATGGTTTACTGAGCAGGTCACTTCCCCTGCTTGCTTGAACAGCTGCTTCTGTGATGACCTCCCCCCCACCTCCCGCTTCCTAACAGGGGTTGGAAGACTACTTGTGTGCTGCTCCCTGTCAAGTTCTCCTTTGCATGTGAGGCCTGCTGGTGACCTGAAGCACAGCCTTTACTGGGACCATATGAATAATTTATTCTTTGAATTTAGCCTAACCCTGACATTTCGATGTTTGATGCCCACAGGCTTTAGCTTTAACAATATAGATAGTACTCCTTTACTCTGTGCATCATCAGATAAAGTTTGAAAGCACAGCCCGTGCACTCAATATCAAACCCATAGCTATCAGGGATGTTGTATGTTCTACACACTGAATTCCTCTATTCTATTAACTCTACCCACACAAATGGATTTTATATAGGTTTCAGACATGTCAGTTGAAAAAATATTGTGCTGTGTCAATAAGAAGATAAGATGGAAACTTAACAATCACCATGGGGCCACCCTTACAGAAGTAAAAAGCAACAGGATACCGAGAAGAATATTAGCAAGAATACAAACAGAGCAAAAGAAAAGTCATATACACATATACAAAAGATTCAAGAGACAATTTTAGCTCTAGAGGAGGTTAAACCCCAGTTTGATACCTATGAAGTACTGTTAGTGTACCACAATTTATAAAATACAGTAGTAGTTGCAACAGGACTAAGTAGGGGAAGGAGGTGCTGATTTTTTTATAGCCTTTATTTAAACCTTTGACTCCACTTATAAATTTATAGGAACAAACTGCAGCACCCTGAGCTCAGCTACTGGCTTAAACATGAAGTGTAGTCTGTTGCATAGACCTAAGTCTCTTTTAGGTAAGTAGTCTGCACTGCCCTCTCTTGTACAGTGTCTCTCTTTTGTCCGACTGGGCCAGTTTGTGTACAGACACAAGTACTTGTAGGTTCGCACCATCACCACCTCTTCACCCTGAATGATGACAGGTGTCAGTAGCTTCTCGCTCCGTCGGAAATCCACAACCAGCCCCTTGATCTCTCTGACATTTAGCTGCAGATGGTTCTCCTTACTCCACCAGACACCCACTATCACAAAATCATCAAAGGACTGCTGGAGGGTGCATGATCCAGACCTGAACCTTATGTCAAAAGTGCAGAAAGTGAAGGAAAGTGACCCTCGTGTATTTAAGTGGGCAGTATTTGATTCTTTGATGATATATATTGATAAATGCATTTAAAAACAGCCAAAGCATATATTGAGTGCGAAATATTGAGGGGTCCTTATGATTAGATTATTATTATTTCCAAGCTCCATACTGTAGTTTTCTTTAGCCTTCTGAGATAATATTATTATTGATACTAAGATACAAAGAACATAGATCCAACTGTTTATTGAATGTACTTTTTTTTTTACTATTTGTTTTTTTTGAAATATTTGTATTGTAATACACCTTTACTTCTTTTTTGCAACATTTGTTCAGCATGTAACTGAATTTGATTGGAAAAACATGATACTTAGACACTACTGAATACTGCACATTGAAACAGCACCAGAATAAAAGAAAAAAAAAATTCTCCACCTATGTCATGGTCATGTTTTTTTTTTTAATATACCATACCTTGCTAAAACCTTGGATGAGTTTTCTCAATCAACAATTCACATCGCACCGCCAGCTATTCAGCCTGTTTCATAAAAAAAAAAAATAGAATAAAATTGTACGGCTGAAAACCATTGCTTAAACTAGCAGGCTGATACAATGAAGAATTCTGTTTGCTCTCAAAGCATCTCACTTGCATCTTTATTAGATAGTCCATGACAGACTCACATGGATTCTTTTCTTTGTTCTTTATATCTAATAAAACTCATCCTCAGTTTACTTTCTAAAAAGACTTTGAGGGACATTTTTTAAAATGTTGTACTCTGGCATTTTCTCAGATCAGACTTTTTCCCCCCCAAGGACATCTCCTCCTGCTGCCAAGACCTGTCAGGCAGGAGCATCTCAGAGTAAAGGGGTGAGAGGACACCAATTAGAAAGCCATCCTCGGCCAAGTGAGCCAGCGGCACAGCTTGCCACAGGAAGTGGGATGTCTGACTTCCTGCATGGGGTCACAGCTGTTTGCAGGGAGGTTACCACTACCAGCCAATACGCAGTACCGTTTAGCGTCTGACGAGGCAGGCCTCATTTGAATAGCAAAGAACCGTCTCAATGTCACCAATAAATTTACATGATTTCTTTTCTGCTACAGCTAGGATCAGAGCAGGGACTTTGCTGGAATTAGGAGAGTGTGACGATGTCAAAAGAGCAAGACCAGCTCATTTCAAGTTGGCTAGTTTTGAGGTAAAGATAATTACTTCATTTAGGTACAGTTAGGTAGAATTTGTACACTTAAAATGCCCTCTGATCACTGATGTGCTGGGATAAAAATACCATATACTTTGCATACATATCATTCATATAATTTTATAGACTGACCAAAATCAAATATGTGTGCTAAACCACTTAATAACCACACAATAATATTCTACACTTAATCATTTGATACTGTCCGTTTAGTTAACATCAAATGCCCATGTTACTCTAAAATATGTGTCATTGGATTTAGGTTTTACACATTCTTAAAAAAAAATCTTACAAACGTAAAAAAAAAAAAACAGGTTAATCTCTAAAATGTTGCAAGTAGTTCCTCAGAGTAATAATCGTATCATGTTGTGATTCATCTTCGAGTTGTAAAGTCTGTGCAATAATGGATCTTTGATTTTGGAAATAACTTCTTCAGACGTAATCAAGAACAAAATCTCAAAGCAGTCTCTCCAGCGCATAAGAGATTCAAGTATCTTTACCTAAGGTGGCAAACAACTGGAAGCGTGGCAGGGATGAGGGTGTATGATTGGCTCCTGCTATGAGCAGCTGTCTAGAATGCCCATATTTGGTCTCAACCCAATTACATCCTCTGATCCCCAGTCACTGGGCTGATGCAGTCAGAACCATTAATCTCCCTGGCTGAGTACTACGCCATGTGTGTTAACACCTAACTCTCCCCCTACATTCCCTCCCACACTTCACAGCCAGACCCCACCACCGAGGTTGAAAGTCATGCCAATCATACTGACTCCTTTAACTCCAGTGTCCCCTTGGGCACATCGTGATCACCTCTGATGAGAGTGAAAGTACATAATATACAGTATACAGAAAGCACTCTGTCAACACTTTTAGCCTGGTATTTCTGGACTGAGGTTCAAAGGAGCGTTTCCAGATCTGAGGTGCAGGTGTGCCGTGCAAGAGGAGGAGGAGGTCAAAAAACATTTTCGGATTGGGGATGTTCACGACAAAATATCCTGGAGCTCTGTCAGAGACCAATTCCAACAAATCATTTTCAAAAGGGACAGTAGTAAACAGTCAGTTATTCTATCATTATTATTTCTTTTCCAGAGAAACAAAAGGCACCTTCAGCTCATGGTGGACAAAACTTTGGACAAAGAAAAAGAAAGAACAAAAGAACAAAACAATTTCGTCTACTTTTTCTTTTTACCTGAATTTAACACTTTGGTTCTGTGTGTCATCAATAACCAATAAAAAAAAGCAACCTAACAAATAGTTTTGACCTTTGATTCCTTTGTGTAACTGTGATTAATGCTCATAACTGTGAGACTAGAAAGCCAGGCTAATGTAAAATTAGAAGACATGGCTTAATCATGGTCTGAATTACACGGACCCTCAGTTCCAGTTTAGTGAGCCCTTTTTGTTCACAAAGATTAAGGGAGGAGTCAGGCAGTCCTCCATTGTTCCTCTGAGAAAAGAAACTCATTTGCTTTGAACGATAAATGTCTTTCGAGCATAAATCATGTCTCCTAATCCCTTTACCAATGCTGCATAATACAAATTGTCTCTCATTTACAGATCACACAAAAGAGACAGTGAAGGAAGTTTGCACACAAAGCTCGTACCATTGTCCTTCCTGCTGAGGAGAGACATACTTTCACCTACGATTGCAAGATTAAAGTTGTCTGTAGTCTTACATCATGAGTGTTTATGCTGCATCTTTTTTTAACTTTGTTTTATCTTAGTCTTCATCCCATATGAGGCACCAAGGTTACAATAGCACTTTATAATGTATGAAATATTAACCAATGCATAGACAAGCTGTAGATAAGACTATCTTCAACAGGCCAACTTCCACCAGCTTTTAACTTTAACTTGGGTCTAACTTAGGTCCACCTTAGGTCTATTACACACCTTTCTACTCCAGTCTCCAAACACGATATGAGTCACGCACCCAAGGGAGACAGGTTGACATTTAGCTCTGTGTGTGCATGTGCTCCAATTCCATCCCCATGACAATGGTGACTTTACAAAACATGCAAGCATCTGAATTTCTAAAGTGAAAGGGATATGAAAAAAAAACGAACTAAAAAATGGCCCCAGATGAGCTGCCTGTTCTTTAGGAAGAATTTCCTAGATTACTGAGTTTATAGAGCATGTCTGATTTTGAAATTGCTTTACTAGCTGGCATTTTTAATTAAACAACAACAAACAAAAGAAGAGTTTAATACATCTACTGAACATTAAGACTCCTAAATATGTCTTGTAAGATTACATGTGATATCAGTGTTTGGGATGTATTTGCTCTATAGGAACCTGCTGTCTGTAACATGGTGTGACCTTACCTTTCACACTAAGATAAACACTACAGGCCATGCTGAGCGGGTTTTATCAACAGCTCTTTGCTGTGTGATATCGTCTCTGCTTTTGCGGTTTTGAGAATAAAACACAAACAAATAAAGCTCGGGTGATGTGTGTTTTGCGAACCAGCAAAATCCCATTGTGTATCTGTGGCTGCATTGTGTGTCTGTGTACTGAAGAATCACATAAAAGGAGCATATTCATGTGTATGTGTGTCTGCTTAGCCTACAAGCAGGGGGCACGTACATGTAATATATTAAGATCAGTGTGTGCTGGTCGGTGTTTTGTTTGTGTCTGCTTCTGTGCTTTAGTTAGTCCTGGAGGATCACATTGTTTTCAGAGGACTCTGTGTGTGGTAGCAACATGTGCTTTGAGCGGGTGATCCATCTCCTCTTAGTTGCCATATAACAAGTCACGAGGGATTTTATTCAATGAATGCCCAACACAGAGGGCTCTATCATAAAATTTATCATCTCACAAGGGCATTGCAGAGGTTGTGCTTTTTGCTTCCCACAATTCAACTGGTTTATTTCCAGTAATTACTATAAATAACAATAAGTAAATTTTCTGCCTTGATCAGAAACATGTCGTGCTTTTCTTGTTATAACAACTAGCGGGAGTTTCAGTTGTTAATAAGAGAATCCGAGCCCCGTTTGGTAATAACAAAATATTCCCAGCTGCTTATTGTCATTACTGTCATCTGTGGTTGGTGTACATTACAGCATGTTTGCACAGAACACAGTGTCAGCGGTGCACTTTCAACGCTGGCAGCATAGCAGGAGTTAAAAGTAAGCTTTCATCCCTTCTTTGGATAGAAGACTGTTTTTAAATGCCCCTGGCTTTCTTCCAAGTTCCTAGCCTCAAGCCTATGGGTCTAACAAGCATGATGCTTTGAGGATTGACTTGTGATTCAACCCAAATTTACAAGCTGATTACTATGCAGGCACTCAGTCGAGTACAAAAATGTGCTCCTTATTTTTACCAACAATCTTTTGGATGTCCAGAGAATTAAATGATGTGCATGTGTATTTGTATGTTTGTGTGTCTGGGTGAGCATGTATTTAATGGGCACCAGCTGAAACTTTGATGTAATTGATAAAAGAAGCTGTTCCCCTAATCCTAATGGCACAATTCCTTATGATCCTTTATGCACAGACTTGCAGAGGATCAAAGAAACAGAGTTTTGCCCCAGGCAATAAAAGATGTATTAAAAATGAGTTTGAAGGATATATTAACAGGATAAAAATCATGCCATTTATTCAATTGATAAGTTTGGCATTGCCTGTAGTTCACAGGCTATTTTCATCATTCACAAACCTGCTCTGATAACTACTAAACCAAGCATTCTTTGTTATTGCTAGCAACATTAATGAGCTGTTTTTCAAAGTAAAAATCACTGTAGGCGTGGGCTTATTACATCATTTGTCACATGTTCTCATATATACTGTATGTGAGCATAATTTGCCCACAATCTCTGCATGTGGTGATTCTTTAATCTGAGGGCTTTCATCACCCCCACAGAAGCAATGTCAGACATAAACCAGCTGAGATCAGTGGCGAATTTCTCACTTATTGGAGTCATCCAATTAGTACACCCTCACATCAACCCAGAAGAATCAACAAAGAACCAATCTAAATGTAAGGAAAGAGCAAACACAAACAATAACTGCAATTGTCTCTTCAAAGAAAAATATAACTGCATATACTAACTGCTATATATTAACTATAAAGGGGAAGGAATTTCCAACTGATAGTCATGATACATGTACTGCAGCCACAAGTGGCTTTTATTTGAGCTAAACTGGCAGTGAGAGTGAAAAAGAAAAAAAAAATCACAGTCACACATAAGGCGCAAGTTGTCGTTTTGTCTTGGGTAGAGTGATTCCAGTGGCTGAGGAATAGAGTGAGACAAGTCCTGGTGAAATAGGGTGCTGCTCCCTCACAGGTGATCTATAGTTTGTCAGCACCAATCAGCCTGGAATGGGAGAACAGTCCATTCATCTACTCATGGCTTATTGAAGAGGGTGGCCTGCTTTTGAATGCCTCAAGCACACAGTTCCTTCCAGAGGCACCACTGGATTGAGCCTATTTATCTTCCTCTTTATCAGTTGAGAATGCACTTTTTGATTTATACGTCCATATGATTCTCCTCACTGTGAAGAATTCCCCTACATGCAGCACTGAGGCTAGAGCTACTAAGCATGAGAAATTGTTCCAATGAGCATGTCTCACTGATAAGGGTAAATATCAACACGTTGCTGCCAAAAAAAGAAAAAAGAAGATGCAAATAGCATCACCTCAGTGGTTCTTCTAGGCTTTGGTACAGCTGATTAAGACATCATTTTATCATTTCATCATTTTATGGTGCTTTAACTGCCATGAAATGGAAACATCTGGATATTCCTTAGGTTTGCATACACAGAAGGTATTTCAAAATGACAGAGGTTTCCAGTACAGCACCACAATAGTACACAATACTACCA